>NC_034192.2:41822189-41994689 GCF_002021735.2 Oncorhynchus kisutch
CCTGCGGGCTCTCCTTCACCGCAGCCAACGTGAATAAAACATTTAAACGTGTTAACCCTCACAAGGCTGCCAGCCCAGATGGCATCCCTAGCCACGTCCTCAGAGAATGCGCAGACCAGCTGACTGGTGTGTTTACGGACATATTCAATCAATCCCTATCCCAGTCTGCTGTTCCCACATGCTTCAAGAGGGCCACCATTGTTCCTGTTCCCAAGAAAACTAAGGTAACTGAGCTAAACAACTATCGCCCCATAGCACTCACTTCCGTCATTATGAAGTGCTTTGAGAGACTAGTCAAGGATCATATCATCTCCACCCTACCTGACACCCTATACCCACTCCAATTTGATTATCGCCCTAACCCATCTGGACAAGAGGAATACCTATGTAAGAATGCTGTTCATCGATTACAGCTCAGCATTTAACACCATAGTACCCTCCAAACTCGTCATTAAGCTCGAGACCATGGGTCTCAAACCGTCCTTTGCAACTGGGTCCTAAACTTCAACACTGGGGCCCCACAAGGGTGCATTCTCAGCCCTCTCCTGTACTCCCTGTTCACCCATGACTGAGTGGCCATGCACGCCTCCAACTCAATCATCAAGTTTGCAGACGACACTACAGTGGTAGGCTTGATTACCAACAACGACGAGACGGCCTACAGGGAGGAGGTGAGGGCCTTCGGAGTGTGGTGTTAGGAAAATAACCTCACACTCAACGTCAACAAAGGAGATGATCGTGGACTTCAGGAATCAGCAGAGGGAGCACCCCACTATCCACATCGACGGGACAGTAGTGAAGGTGGAAAGTTTAAGTTCCTCAGCGCGTACATCACGGACAAAATGAAATGGTCCACCCACACAGACAGCGTGGTGAAGAAGGCGCAACTTCAACCTCAGGAGGCTGAAGACATTTGGCTTGTCACCAAAAACACTCACAAACCTTTACAGATGCACAATCGAGAGCATCCTATCGGGCTGTATCACCGCCTGGTACGACAACTGCTTCACCCATAACCGTAAGGCTCTCCAGAGGGTAGTGTGGTCTGCACAACGCATCACCGGAAGAAAACTACCTTCCCTCCAGGACACCTACACCACCCGATGTCACAGGAAGGCCAAAAATATCATCAAGGACAACAACCACCCGAGCTACTGCCTGTTCACCCCGCTATCGTCCAGAAGGTAAGGTCAGTACAGGTGCATCAAAGCTGGGTCCGAGAAACTGAAAAACAGCTTCTATCTCAAGGCCATCAGACTGTTCAACAGCCATCACTAACATTGAGTGGCTGCTGCCAACACACTGACTCAAATCTCTAGCCACTTTAATAATTAAAAATTGGATGTAATAAATGCCACTTTAATAAATGTCACTTTAAACAATGCCACTTTATATAATGTACATACACTACATTACTCATATCTTATGTATATACTGTACTCTATACCATCTACTGCATCTTGCATATGCCGCACGGCCATCGCTCATCCATATATTTATATGTACATATTCTTATTCATTCCTTTACACTTTACATAAGGTTGTTGTTGTTAAATTGTTAGATTACTTGTTAGATATTACTGCATGGTCGGAACTAGAAGCACAAGCATTTCATCTGCTAACATCTGCTAACCATGTGTATCTCAAATCAAATCAAAAGTTGATTTGTCACGTGCGCCGAATACAACATGTGTAGTAGACCTTACAGTGAAATGCTTACTTACAGGCTCTAACCAATAGTGCAATGTGACAAATAAAATTTGATTTGATTAGATATACTGTACCCAGACACCAGACCTGACAGTAAAAAGATCAGATCAGCTTCTGATATTTTCCAATCAGTTGTATAAAGAAAATACCTTCCTGATAATTGGAAGCATGGTTATGTTGCAGGCCATGTGCTGTGTGTTTGGGATCCTTTATCTAAATGCTGCTTTCATTCTATTATAAAGGTGATATTACTGTGTCTTATCACAGGTGCAAGGAAAAGAGGAAATGATCTGCACATCATTGTAAAGTTCTCAGAGGTGGAATATTATGAGCTGTGCAAACAAAGAACACAATATCTGGACCTTGCGGTTTTCATCTGGTGTATGATGCACAATATCTAAATGCTGGTGAAATAAGACATTAGGGATCTTTCATCACACAAAATCTATTGCATTTCCCATCATTCATTAGCTGAAACTGGATGGAGCCAGTGTAATACGGCAGAGAGAGGTGGTAATTAACCATGTCCGATACCTGAAGACTTGTGTTAACTCCCAAATGAACCTAGGGTTTAGCTCAGCTGGCTAAGATAGTTTTGTGATGTGCAGATGACCTGGGTTCAAACCCAGTCAGTCACAACAATCTAGTCATTATTAACGTGATGTTGAGATGGATGCACCAAGCATATTACCTAACACTGTATAAAGGACCCTACCTGAAATGAGGGAATTTACAGGCAGAAGAGATGAGCAGACAATATATTGTCCATTGTTAGTCATTGCTGAGAAGGTAATAAATGGAATGTTAACAGACATTTGTGAAAAGCACAGATCTATAATACAGAATGCATTTATCAAAATGACCGTTGATCGTGCTTTGATTTTCAACCTGCCTCACCCATGATTATAAACCAGACACAGCACCGCCACCTACTGGTAACCCCCTGAAATTGTCATTTTAGAGCAACTACTAATGGTTGAAGTACTGTAACTAATGGACTAGTGAATAACTAGTAAAACAACACCCCTAAGGTAATATCTTGCAAGATAGTCATTGAGAACTGCTGTACTTATATTCGTTCAAAGAGGTACTTCTATTAGAGGTATAGAGGTACTTTTATTAGAGAAATAGAGGTATAGAGGAACTTTTATTAGAGGAATAAAGGTATAGAGGTACTTTTATTAGAGAAATAGAGGTATAGAGGTACTTTTATTAGAGAAATAGAGGTATAGAGCTACTTTTATTAGAGGAATAGAGGTATAGAGCTACTTTTATTAGATGAATAAAGGTATAGAGGTGCTTTTATTAGAGAAATAGAGGTATAGAGGTACTTTTATTAGAGAAATAGAGGTATAGAGCTACTTTTATTAGAGGAATAGAGGTATAGAGCTACTTTTATTAGATGAATAGAGGTATAGAGGTACTTTTATTAGAGGAATAAAGGTATAGAGGTGCTTTTATTAGAGAAATAGAGGTAGAGGTACTTTTATTAGAGGAATAGAGGTATAGAGGTGCTTTTATTAGAGGAATAGAGGTATAGAGGTGCTTTTATTAGAGGAATAGAGGTATAGAGGTGCTTTTATTAGAGGAATAAAGGTATAGAGGTGCTTTTATTAGAGAAATAGAGGTATAGAGGTACTTTTATTAGAGGAATAGAGGTATAGAGGTACTTTTATTGGAGGAATAGAGGTATAAAGGTACTTTTATTAGAGGAATAGAGGTATAAAGGTAATTTTATTAGAGGTATCGTATCAGAGGCATCTCTCACAAATACACACCAAACGGCTGAATATCCTGGCCTTTTAAATTGCAATCAGCGAGCGTCTGTCCGTCTGACGCACCTCAATCTCCTTGAAATGGACACTGGCTTTACTCCTGATGGATGGTTCACGTGACTCTATAGAAGGGAGGAAAAAGTAAGTGATGAGAAATTAAAGAGACTACAGTGTAGACACGGTAAAACTGGTGGTGGTGAAAAAACTATGTGAATGACTTACTTGCGGTTCCACTTTGTACTGAGGCGTTGCTATCGGAGCTGTCATCTCCGTGGTGAGAAGATGGGGGCAGTCTCACGGCCAGTTCTCCCAAGGTGGGCTTCACGTTGAAGCGCTCTGCCAGAGACAAATGCAGTTTTTTTTTATATCCCAATTCAATTACATTATTTGTATTTGAATAACAGTAGCATTGAATCACAATCACATGATAGTCCTGTCGAATCCTAACCCTAATGTCACCAGCCTCATGGTCTATCCAAGAACCCCACTCTATCCCGATTGTTGGTGCACTCACTGGGGTTCTGGACTCTCTCGGCCGCCCTCTGCTCCAGGTGCATGTGGATGATGGCCTGCACCTTCCTCTGATTGGTGGAGATGTTGGGCTCGGCTATGACCTCGGTCAGCCGCAGGTTGTTCTTGATGGCCTTGGAGGCTGTGGCCCGAGCTAGCATGGGCAGCTGGTCCTGGTAGTCCCTGTCTGTGAAGTCAATCTCCCTGCCCTGGATCCCTTTGATCCTGGACAGTTATACAGTATGTAAGTTATCAGCTACAGTGCCCTCCATAATTATTGGGACAGTGAAGCATTTCTTTTTCTTTCGGGTTTTATACTATGAAAGTTTGGTTTTGAAATAAAACAATGACAATGAGGTTAAAGTGCAGACTGGCAGCTTTAAGTTGAATGTATTTTCATCCATAATGGGTGAACAGTTTAGAAATTGCAGCGCTTTTTGTACATAGTCCCCCCATTTTAGGGGAGCAAAAGTATTGGGACAAATTCACTTATATGTGTATTAAAGGAGTAAAAAGTTAAGTATTTGCTCCCATATTCATAACACACAAGGCACTTTATTCATTACATCAAGCTTCTGACTCCACCGACTTCTTAGATGCATTTGCTGTTTGTTTTGGTTGTGTTTCAGATTAGTTTGTGCCCACATTAATGGGGCACAAACTTAGACATTAGACATTAATGTCTACATTAATGGAGATGCTACCATGATTATGGATAATCATGAATGAATCATGAATAATGATGAGTGAGAAAGTTACAGATGCACACATTTTTTGGGGGGGTATGATATTTGTGCTTCTATGGAAAAATATGAGGAACTGGATCTGGAAAGCAGTAAAAGAAAGCCTGGTTAAACCAGACTGACCACAATGCTCACCAGTGAAACTATTGTAAGTGCAGCAGACAGTCTAGATTCACAAAGCTAAGGAAGAGAATCGCTTGATGATCAGTTAGTGTCTATGCATTGTATTTATTTTAGCCAGGATAGTCGGCTCAGTAACAATTGGAAAACAGACAACCCATTGTCTCACTCTCTTGATAAAGCCTATTGTAATCCTAATGTATTGATGAAAAGGAGAGGATTTGAATTGGTTGAGCATGCTAGGGCTCCCGAGTGGCGCAGCGGTCTAAGGCACTGCATCTCAGTGCTAGAGGCATCACTACAGACCCTGGTTCGATTCCAGGCTGTATCATAACAGGCCGTGATTGGGAGTCCCATAGGGTGGTGCACAATTGGCCCAGCGTCATCCGGGTTAGGGTTTGGCCATCATTGTAAATAACAATTTGTTTTTAACTGACTTGCCTAGTTAAATAAAGGTTAAATAAATGTCCCACCTCCTGTTAGTTAAGATGGTGTAAATCTCTTGCACTAGAAGCTCCGCTGCTCCTGGCTTGCAGTGGATGGTCCCGTCCAGAACTTCCTTTTGCAGATGGATGTTCTGTTTCACTAGAAACTGATAAGAGAGTAGAAATGGATTCTCCATTATTCAACATGACAAACAAAAGAAAAGACAGGATGTCAGTAGTATAGAAAGACAGCCTTCTCACAGCAAAAACATTGATGACTTTGCAAGTGGACATAGGATTATACCCACCAGTTTATTTGTACTCATACATCTACTATTTTGTTACTGTCCGTTAGGCTGGGTTCAAGTCTGTTTAGCTATGGAGTGTAATGTGATAACTGAACAGAAGAGATGACAACCAGGCTACCTGGCCATACCCTCCAACTCTTACCCTCTCTATTTGTGCCCAGTTGCCCTGTTTGGTTGGAAGTGATGTCCCATTGTTGTAGGAGTGCATGGGGAAGTCTTCATGATAATACCAGGAGAACATCTCTGCCACAAGGTAGCCATTGGAGAAATCCCTGGTGAAGGGAAAATGTGACTCCATAACATAGGGGAGAGTGGGATAAGTTGAGCCATTTTTTATATTCATTACACTGCATTCAGAAAGAATTCAGACTACTTCCTTTTCCCCCCACAATTTTACGCTACAGCCTTATTCTAAAATTGATTAAATTAATGTTTTTCCTCATCAATCTACACACAATACCCCATAATATCAAAGCAAAAACAGGTTTTTAGATTTATATTTTAAATTATTTTAGATAAGTAGTCAGACCCTTTGCTATGAGATACAAAATTGAGCTCCAGTTTATCCTGTTTCCATTTATGATCCTTGAGATGTTTCTACAACTTGATTGGAGTCCGCCTGTGGTAAATTCATTTGCTATGACATGATTTGGAAAGGCACACCTGTCTATATAAGGTCCCACAGTTGACAATGAATGTCAGAGCAAAAACTCAGCCATGAGGTCCAAGAAATTGTCCATAGATCTGGGGAAGGGTACAAAAACATTTCTGCAGCATTGAAGGTCACCAAGAACACAGTGGCCTCCATCATTCTTAAATGGAAGAAGTTTGGAACCACTAAGACTCTTCTTTGAGCTGGCTGCCCGGCCAAACTGAGCAATCGGGGGAGAAGGGCCCATGGTCAGGGAGGTGACCAAGAACCCGATGGTCACTGACAGAGCTCCAGAGTTCCTCTGTGGAGATGGGAGAACCTTATGAAGGACAACCATCTCTGCAGCACTCCACCAATCAGGTCTTTATGGTAGAGTGGCCAGACGGAAGCCACTCTTCAGTAAAAGGCACATGACAGCCCGCTTGGAGTTTGCCTAAAGGCACCTAAAGACTCTCAGACCATGAGAAACAAGATTCTCTGGTCTAATGAAACCAAGAATTAACTATTTTGCCTCAATACCAAGCATCACATCTAGAGGAAACGTGGCACCATCCCTACGGTGAAGCATGGTGGTGGCAGCATCATGCTGTGGGGCTGTTTTTCAGCGGCAGGAACTGGGAGACAAGTCAGGATCGAGGAATGATGAACAGGACAAAGTACAGAGAGAGCCTTGATGAAAACCTACCCCAGAGCGCTCAGGACCTCAGACTGGGGTGAAGGTTCACCTTCCAACAGGACAACAACCCAAAGCACACAGCCAAGACAACGCAGGACTGGCTTCGGGACAAGTCTCTTAATGTCTTTGAGTGGCCCAGCCAGAGCCCGGACTTGAACGCAAATGAACATCTCTGGAGAGACCTGAACATATCTGTGCAGTGACACTCTCCATCCAACCTGACACAGGATCTGCGGAGAAGAATGGGAGAAACTCCCCAAATACAGGTGTGCCAAGCTGGTAGCGTCATACCCAAGAAGACTCAAGGCTGTAATCGCTGCCAAAGGTGCTTCAACCAAGTACTGAGTAAAGGGTCTGAATACTTATGTAAATGGCGCTAAAAAAAGATATACTGTACATACTGTAACTGTAGTTTTTTGTAATTTTTTAAAAATCCATTGTAAAATCAGGCTAACATAACATGTGGAAAAAGTCAAGGGGTCTAAATACTTTCTGAATGCACTGTATATTCATTATGGAAATAATCAGAACTCCTGTAAACATTACAGTTTTGAAAACATTGCTTATCCAAAAAAAGCGGTGTCTTGGCACAACTTATCCTGGGTATGGGGTATGTTGAGCCCCTGTACAGGGTAAATTAAGCTGCCTAAAAATGTCTGTAATGAATGGAATATTACCACTATAGTTACCTTTTTGAAACCATGTCTATTTTTATTTCCCAAACACAATAACAATCGCTTCTTTGTCTTTTGATCATTTAAAGCATCTTTTAACACATGCTTTGTTTTTTTTTTACCTCATGACTTGCTATATGCCTGGGAAGAAAACACTTCAATTTGTTCAACTTCACATTTGGATAAATTTACCACATAGCCATTGGCTCAACTTACCCCAATGCAAAAATGTTGACTATAGCCAACACAACTACAAGATACACTTTCAAGCTAGGTGTAGAACGTCATATTAAAGCTTATAGAGACCCCAATAGAACAATCTTAAAAGGATCTACTTTGGTTTAGATACAAGCATCATGAAACATCTACCCTAATTTAAAAAAATATACATTTGTTTACCTAACTTGCTTACCACTTTTTCCATGTGGTTTATTCCTTCACAGACTACATGAAAATTGACACTTCCTCAATATTTGGTCAAATTATATATCTTGTGTATTGTTTCCTTGAAACAAAGGTAGCTCAACTTACCCGACTGTCCCCTTAAGGTTACTTGGTTAGATAGACCAACTCTCAAGTTATATTTCACATAGACACGCTTTGCAATTTGCTAATGTACACTCACCTGCGCATATTCTTTGGAGAAAATGACAAATCCAGGCTTTGGAGCCACTTCAGAACTTCTCGTGGCAGTCCTGTCTTTTTGGGAGGCAGTGCGTAAGCCATTGTCAGCTGTAATGTTAATTCAGCTAGCGTCTATGAACCAGCCACACACGCTTACAAAATGATAAGATAAGTTACTATTGGTCTAACTTTTCTGGTTCAGTATTTCGTTAAGTTGTTGCTATATAATACTGTGTCTTATAGAACATTTGTGGTAAACGAACTAGCTAAGCTAACGAGCTTACTCGTTTATCAACAGTTCCATAGCAACGGCCTTGCTTCTTCTTTCTCCTGGAAAGGTGAACGTATCGCGGGAAGGTACATTGTTGCCACCCACTGGAAATAGAAAATGTTGCGCACACTGAAGAGAGCTGCTTGCCTTTGAAAGACTTGCAAAAACGTGGAATTCAAAACGTTTTAATAAAATAATAGCAAGCAGCTCAGACAATAAGATCACACATAAAACACATCAAGCAAGCAAGTTTATATCTATATTTTTTGAGGATATGAATGTAGGAGTAGTGTTCTCAATGATAATGGTAAAGATTTTGGTGAAATTCAATTTTTTCGGATGCACAGGTCTAATCTAAAATATATAACGTGATAAACCATGTTAATATAACAATCCAAATTAAATGTATTTTCCATAATATGAAAGCACTTAAATTGTGTTATTGTATGAGCATATGAGCCAGCCACAGATTAATTTATAAACCTGCTGCAAAATATTGATGAGGAACACATTTTCTAAGTGCCTTTAAACAGTAGAGCTCTGGATTTAAATGAAACTCTCCCTTGAAAATGTTCATAGCAAACTATGATTGCTGGTCATTGCTCCAACCCCAAATTTTAGCAGTTTCTTTTGAACCATACTAAAATCTGGTATAGGCTACATCAAGTATGTATTTCATTGCTTCAAGTGCAAGTAGTGCTCCTTCTATCATTGCAGGCTGTTGAGTTCACATGAATGACTGACACCAGGAAGATGCCACCACCACCACCACACAGCCTTTGAGATTGTGACGTTCTAAGCTCATCATCTGTACTGGAGGTAGTTCCTGAGGGCGTTGGGAAGGGGAAGATGGTTGATGAGGTGAAACCTGTCACGGCCCACACGGTCACGGATACGCTGTCCACACAGCTGACTCAATGGTTGGGGCGTGGCTGCAGAAAGGTGGAAGGGAAAACATATCATGCTATTCAACCAAATCCACTACAGCCCGGCTAGTTTGCTATTGCTTGAACATGTGATATTCTATTCCAGACAATGATGGTTTAGTTTTAAACATATAATGGACAGCTAGTTTGACTTGGGTGATTAACCAATAACACTACTATACTTTGGCTATAGGAATTCACTGATTTCTAAGGATGACTGTGAATAGGCCTATAGAACTTACCCTCATAGACCAGTAGAAACCCCTCTGTCAGGCTGCTGTGGGGATCAGCCTCCACAGGTCTCTGGAACTCAATGTTCCTGGCATGGATATCTGCCCCAAAGTCCAACAACAGCTTAACAATGGCAGTGCAGTCCTTCTCAGCGGCAGCGTGTAAGGGAGACTCCATATATCTACCTTTCTGTACATTTGCTCCTGTGTGGAGGCGTAAACCAAGGTATGGATATAACACACATTTAATAGTCCTATGTCATTCAGTTACAGGAAAGAAGTACTTTATCGATGTCATAACATGATGGATTTGGACTTTTATCCAGGTAGAAATGGGAAGATACTCTGAGCTACTACAGCATTAGTGGTGGATGTGGCCATAGTGAGAGTGCTATACAGGTACAATACATTTCACCACTTGGGGAGACAGTAATAATCTTACCACTAGTTCTCCTCCTCTCATCATACCTGGCTATGGTGATTTGGCAGAGCAGATGTGCACGTGCCTCACCTTCCCTCAGCAGCCTCTGGACACACTCTATCTCCTGAGAGACACAGGCGGTGTAGAGGGGCGTTCCCAGGTGAGGAATGTCGAAGTCCACGTCGGCTCCCCATCTGATTAGAGTCTCCACACACCCACTGCTGCCTACCGACCGTAGGCACATACATGGAAGTCATTACTGTCAGCTTTCCAATTATTGCGGTTGGTGTTTTAGCTAATTATTTCTGTACCCGGAATATGAGGATTCCTCTAAGCACCATGGGACATACTCTGACTTGAATTATGTTTGTGTATCTCAAAAACTGTACTCTGATTTGTGATATTTTGATTCAGATTTTTAAGTTTTATGTATTTGCCTCAATCCCAAGTTAGCATACAGCCCAAATGGTCAGTGAAGTACACTTGAAGGTTCATACCAATGATGTAAATAAACCATGGATTGCTGATGCTAAGTATTAGCCAATGAGAGGCTTTAAAGCCACCGGCCGCCATATTGGTACACCTCATAGGAATAAATGGAATTCAACAGTATTTCAATTAAATGTTTCAAGAACAAGATAACATGTATTTAAGTATTTTTTTTTTGTGGGGACAGTAACATTAGTACTCACAGAAAAAATGCAAATGTTTATATGTATTTTTTCTATGTATTTTTTATATATATGTATATATATATATATTTGTATATATATGTGTGTTTAGCTCACATAATATAATTTAAAAGTATGCATTAAGTGTCTGTAATAGAATAAACTAATTTAGACATTCATAAATGCATTTCTCTAGCTTGCAAAATCTTTTTTACAATAGAGGAGTATTACCAAGGTGGCTGTGCAGTGGCTTCAATACAGCAGCCCTTGTCATTCATCCAGGGTTTATACACATCATTGGGTTCATACTAGATTCATTAAGATAAGGATGTTGGAGTGATAAGGGTACTGAGCATACCTTTCCTGCTGGCTTGGTGAATGGGCGAGGGCTGAAATACCAGAGCCTGGGGTTTGGCCCCGTTCTCCAGAAGGACCTCTGCACATGATACACTGCCCACTGAGCATGCGTTGAAAAGAGGAGTCACCCCATCAATGGTGGTGACGTTCACCTGCACAGAGTCTCATGTTAACTCTGACCACTCAGCTGAATAACGCAGCACCATTTTGGGGCAGAGAAAAATAACAAATAACAGAGAACAAGATGTATTTTACAAAAGCTTTATTAAGTTATTTCTTAAATGTATTATTTAGTACACATTATTACTGTTTCATGTTAAAAAAAATAAGGTTATCTTGATTATTAACGGATCTTCTCCATTGACTCACATTGGCTCCTGCAGCGATCAGAGCTCTGGCACATGCTACATGGTCTCCAAGGCAGGCCTCGTGCAGAGGACTCACATGGTCTATAGTGACTACATTTACATTGTGGCCCTGTGGGAGCAGCAGAACACAACCATAGTACATTGCAGAAGGTAAGCAGTGGGTGCACACTGAATTGGATTACCTTTGGCTCACCTGTAAAATTAGATTCCTCAGAGCTAAGAGACGACCTTGGCATGCAGCATCATGTAAGGGTGAGCGGTCTGCCCAGGACCCTGCAGCAAACACAAATGCTTGTCACATACCACAGCTCACCGTCTCACAGTTTTGATGAATGATTCCATTTCACAGGGCACACACACCTGGGTCAATATCCAGAATAGCACCAGATGCATTCCAGACTGCATCATCATTGTTACCTTTCTCCATATTACTGATCTATGACACTTCTATTCTATTTCACTTCATATAAGGTAGAGTACTAAGGATCCATGTTGTCCAATTGAGGGTGAGCCAATATGTCTCCATTGGCAATAACCGTCAAATCTATTTTCTCTTGAACTAGCCTAACCTACTTGATGTATTAATGGAAGACCAAGCCACTGTAAATCAGAAACAAAACATGTTCTGGGAAAACTAGTGTAAACTACATATAGCTACATCACTGACCTTTAATAACGCACAACAAGATTTGATTTTGTGTTGTTGTTTGCTGCATTGGTGCTCCCTTTCCATGCGCCAAGCATGTTGGCACACTGTCTGTCACTGACACTGGGAAGCTTAAGTGCTGTTTTGGTCTGCAAGTCTGCCTACAGACCACAGTCAGTCAGGAATGAAAACTAGGGCAAGGGGGGTGGGCCGTTCTATTAATAGTTTAGGGTAGAAATGAGCCTGACCGGTATGTACCGTATACACAGTTATTATGTTTCAGCTACTTTGCATGTTCAGGTCAACAAAGTGAGTATTTGCATTATTCACAGTAGCCAAATTATAAATAATCATTATTGTGATAATATTTTTGTTGTTGTTGTGACAATAGACTAATACAGTAGAGAGATATGGGTACTCACTGTGTCCTTGACCAAAATCAGAGCCAGTACGGTGAGAACAGAGCCAGTCCGGTGAGGTAAATGTTTACGGTGAGGTAAACATTGGAATAATGGAGCAACGCAAAAGGATTCGCTGTCATATAGCCCCCTCTTTTGAACAGGCTCTGCTATACCGAGGGGATCATATGCCACTCTCAAGTGGTCCTCACTGAATTTCTGTGCCTGTGTTAAAATAGTTTAATTCTCATTGTGGTGTAGTGGAGTGTCATTTCAATGATGGAAGTTTCAGCACAGTCAATATCATCATGTAATCAGTGTCCACTACTGGTTCCAAGGCATGTTAGGTGCTAAATTCAACTACTAAATCTGAGCATTGTCCAGAATCAAGTTACAAGGAAGGAAATGAGATACTTAGTCAGTTACACCATTGTGTCTTCCGCATTCAACCCAACCCCTGTGAGTGCATTTTTAATCCAGGAACAAGGAAAATGCCAACAATAAAGTGAAGCTTCCAACTGTATATGAATAAGACAAAGTGCCCATTTCAGCATCTCTGACCTGTTAAAGCATTATTGATACAAAGGAGTGAGAGTTGGTTAAAGGCATGGCAGGGTAGTATCATAAATGTGTAGATTAAATGCAGCAGAGAACAGTATAGTTCCACTATTCGTTGGGAAGGTTGGAGATTTTGCCAGTATTTCATTCCATTCTCTTTAGTTATTTTCAGACTGGCTGAATCAGCCATGTAGTCCGACAACAATCAACAAATTGCCATCAAATATGACCGTATAATGTTTTGATTTACCTTGTTTTCTGCAATGTTTGTTTGGATATGACTCTTTATCAAAATAGCTTTCCTAGTATTTGCCCGGCTGCCATCATTTGTCATCAATCGACATAAGGAAAAATAGCGCCATCTGGCGGTAGTAGAGCAATCCTAGTATTTGAATTCACCCGTATTCCCAGGGGCTCAAGGGTGGGCAAACATTTCTTGGATGTGGAAGGTTCGAACAAAGGACAGTACAACAAACTCTGTGTTCAAACGTTCAAACTTTAACCAAGCCAATTTCAACTTTATATGGAAAAATAATCATAATTATTTAAGAAAAGTAGATATTGTAAAGTCTACTGAGGAAGGTGGACTGAATGCAATTGACTTTTATCCAATTAATTGATACATCATCCACAGTGTAATTAATATCTTCACCATGGTCAAAGGGATATTAAATATCTGCTCTTTTTTTTACCCATCTACCAATAGGTTCCCTTCTTTGCGAGGCATTGGAAAACCTCCCTGGTCTTTGTGATTGAATCTGTGTTTGAAATGGATGTCAATTCTTAGATTTAAAAAAATGCAATAATAAATTCTAAATGCATTATATCACTTATGTGTTTCCTTTCACCTTTGGAAAGGAAATATTTGTTACAAGATTTCATTAGGATTTGTATAGTCATAACAAGAACCAGATACCTTTATTTTCCTTTATCACCATAAGAAGTTAATGAAAACCTTTATGGGATGCTTTTCAATATTGGATTACAGATAACGATCTTTCATTTATAATTATGTGATATTATTTTGTTTCCTAATTAATGACAGTAATGTTGAATATATGTACAATAATTCTTACAGAAAAGTGTTTCTTAAAAATTATATATATATATATATATATATAAAACTCAGCAAAAAAAGAAACGTCCCTTTTTCACGATTCTTTCAAAGATATTAGTAAAAATACAACAGATTACAGATCTTCATTGTAAAGGGTTTAAACATAGTTTCCCATGCTTGTTCAATAAACCATAAACAATTAATGAACATGCAGCTGTGGAACGGTCGTTAAGACACTAACAGCTTACAGACGGTAGGCAATTAAGGTCACAATTATGAAAACTTAGGACACTAAAGAGGCCTTTCTACTGACTCTGACAAACACCAAAAGAAAGATGCCCAGGGTCCCTGCTCATCAGCTTGAACGGGCCTTAGGCATGCTGCAAGGATGCATGAGGACTGCAGATGTGGCCAGGGCAATAAATTGCCATGTCCGTACTGTGAGACGCCTAAGACAGCCGTACAGGGAGACAGGGCGGACAGCTGATCGTCCTCGCAGTGGCAGACCACTTCTACCAACACCTGCACAGGATTGGTACATCCGAACATCACACCTGCGGGACAGGTACAGGATGGCAACAACAACTACCCGAGTTACACCAGGAACGCACAATCCCTTTATCAGTACTCAGACTGTCCGCAATAGGCTGAGAGAGGCTGAACTGATGGCTTGTAGGCCTAATGTAATGCAGGTCCTCACCAGACATCACCGGGAACAACGTCACCGATGGGCACAAACCCACCGTCGCTGGACCAGACAGGACTGGCAAAAAGTGCTCTTCACCGACAAGTCGCAGTTTTGTCTCACCAGGGGTGATGGTCGGATTTGCGTTTATTGTTGAATAAATGAGCGTTACACTGAGGCCTGTACTCTTGTGTGGGATCCATTTGGAGGTGGAGGGTCCATCATGGTCTGGGACGGTGTGTCACAGCATCATCAGACTGAGCTTGTTGTCATTGCAGGCAATCTCAACGCTGTGCGTTACAGGGAAGACATCCTCCTCCCTCATGGGCACCCTTCCTGCAGGCTCATCCTGACGTGACCCTCCAGCATGACAATGCCACCTGTGCGTGATTTCCTGCAAGACATGAATGTCAGTGTTCTGCCATGGCCAGCGAAGAGCTCGGATCTCAATCTCATTGAGCACGTCTGGGACCTGTTGGATCGGAGGCTGAGGGCTAGGGCCATTCCCCCCGGAAATGTCCCGGAACTTGCAGGAGCCTTGGTGGAAGAGTGGGGTAACATCTCACAAGAACTGGCAAATCTGGGGCAGTCCATGAGGAGGAGATGCACTGCAGTACGTAATGCAGCTTGTGGCCACACCAGATACTGACTGTTGCTTTTGATTTTTACCCCCCCCCTTTGTTCAGGGGCACATTATTAAATTTCTGTTAGTCACATGTCTGTGGAACTTGTTCCGTTTATGTCTCAGTTGTTGAGTCTTGTTATGTTCATACAAATATTTACACATGTTAAGTTTGCTGAAATTAAACGCACTTGACAGTGAGAGGACGTTTTTTTTTCTTCCTGCGTTTATATTTATAGTACCAGTCAAAAGTTTGGACACACCTACTCATTCAAGGGTTTTGATTATCTTTATTTTTTCTATTTTCTACATTGTAGAATAATAGTGAAGACATCAAAACTATGGAATCATGTGGAAATCAAAAAAGTGTTAAACAAATCTAAATATATTTTATATTCTTCAAAGTAGCCACCCTTTGCCTTGATGACAGCTTTGCACACTCTTGGCATTCTCTTAACCAGCTTCACCTGGAATGCTTTTCCAACAGTCTTGAAGGACTTTCCACATATGCTCAGCACTTGTTGGCTGCTTATCCTTCACCCTGCGGTCCAACTCATCCAAAACCATCTCAATTGGGTTGAGTTATTGTGGAGGTCATCTTATGCACCACTCCATCACTCTCCTTATTGGTCAAATAGCCCTTACACATCCTGGAAATCTGTTGGGTCATTGTCCTGTTGAAAAACAAATGATAGTCCCATTAAGCGCAAGCCAGATGGGATGGCATATCAATGCAGAATGCTGTGGTAGCCATGCTGGATAAGTGTGCCTTGAATTCTAAATAAATCACTGACAGTGTCACCAGCAAAGCACCCCCACACCCTCACACCTCCTACTCCATGCTATACGGTGGGAACCATACATGCAGAGATCATCCATTCACCTACTCTGCGTCTCGCAAAGACACGGTGGTTGGAACCAAAAATCTCAAATTTGGATTCATCAAACCAAAGGACAGATTTCCACCTGTCTAATGTCCATTGCATGTGTTTCTTGGCCCAAGCAAGTCTCTTCTTCTTATTGGTGTCCTTTAGTAGTGGTTTATTTGTAGCAATTCGACCATGAAGGCCTGATTCACGCAGTCTCCTCTGAACAGTTTATGTTGAGATGTGTCTGTTACTTGAACTCTGTGATGCATTTATCTGGGCTGCAATTTGTGAGGCTGGTAACTTTAATGAACTTATCCTCTGCAGCAGAGGTAACTCTGGGTCTTCCTTTCTTGTGGCAGTCCTCATGAGAGCCAGTTTCATCATAGCACTTGATGGTTTTTGCAACTGCACTTGAAGAAACTTGTTCCGTATTGACTGACCTTCATGTCTTAAAGTAATGATTGACTGTCGTTTCTCTTTGCTTATTTGAGCTGTTCTTGCCATAATACGAACTCTGTCTTTTACCAAATAGGGCTATATTCTGTATACCACCCATACCTTGTCCCAACACAACTGATTGGCTCAAATGCATTAAGAAGGAAAGAAATTCCACCCATCTCTACAGATCGGTGTCCCACCCTCACAATGGTTGAGCTAATGTGCGCTAATGTGATTAGCATGACGTTGTAAATAAAAAGACAATTTCCCAGGACAAAGACATATCTCATATTGGCAGAAAGGTTACATTCTTTTTAATCTAACTGCACTGTCCAATTTACAGTAGCTATTACAGAGAAATAATATCTTGCTATTGTTTGAGGAGAGTGCACAGTTATGAACTTGGAAAGTTATTAATAAACCAATTAGGCACATTTGGGCAGTCTTGATACAGAATTTTGAACAGAAATTCAATCTTTATTTGAATCTGTCTACAACACTGCTACCATCTTAGTGGCCAAAGTATACATTTCGCCTGGGCTGGAATAAAACATTATGGCCTTTCTCTTGCATTTCGAAGATGATGGTACAAAAATAAGTTAAAAAAGGTTTGTTTTTTCTTTGTATTATCTTTTACCATATCGAATGTGTTATATTTTCCTACATTCATTTCACATTTTCCACAAACTTCAAACTGTTTCCTTTCAAATGGTATCAAGAATATGCATACTCTTGCGTCAGGTCCTGAGCTATAGGCAGTTAGATTTGGGTATGTCATTTTAGGCGAAAATTGAAAAAAAGATGCGGATCCTTATTAACTTTTAACAAGGCACACCTGTTAATTGAAATGCATTCCAGGTGACTACCTCATGAAGCTGGTTGAGAGATATATTCATGCTTTTTCTAGTTGCTTGTTCTGTTTATTGATTCAAGTGTTGTTTTGTATGTAAAATGTTCCTATTTGATTGTGAACATTTCTGAATAAAACAATTATAATTTCAAGCTAAGAATGAAGTATTTTTTTTCAAGTTATTGAAAGACATACCTGTTTTTCCTTTTAGGGCATACTTGTATTCAAAGTAAAGTTTTCTCTGGCAAAGACATTACTCTCTACTACAAGCTACAGTGCATCTTGCTACATCAATGACTGGATGGATCCCATGCATCTCATAGGACGTCCAGGAATGTACAATGTGCACATTTAAACAAAGATTTTTATAAATAACCCAAGATTGATCAGAGCATGTCATTTCCAATGGTCTACAAAATACAGTCCACTTTGTTAGTTACAGAATCTATTTTTGTAAACACAAAACTGTATGGAGATCAAATTTGCTGATAGTTGGCCTTAATCATCTCGCTCCGTCTTCTCCCTCATCTGGTTAGTGGGCTTCCTCTCATCACCATATTTGGTAGTGAGTGGAAACACCAACTGGATGCTTCGTACTTATACATCCGGTGACATATCTGGTTCATTGTGCCATCTGTGATTTAAATCTTCTTCTTCTTCTATGGCATTATGGCGAAAATTGAGTAACTTTAATGCACGTTTTAATCATGTGACCATGTTAAAATTCAATATCAAAAAGCTGGACATTGTAGCATTTATTGCAATGGCATAAACTGCACCGCACAAATTGAAATCATTATGAGTGCAGCAGAATGCTTTTTGGGAGTCAGTGAGTTTACAGTTAGACATTGAAAGAAATCCTGTCAAAGAAGCAGGCCCCTGAGCCTGTGTAAGAATGTGACTGAAGGAGTGGGGCGGGTTTTAATATGTCTATTTTTGTATTTTGTATGCTGGTTTTTATACAAATAATATTTTTTCTGTCGTTTACCAACCGTACAGTAGGTGGCGGCATGCACCTCTAACCCTTGTTTTACGACCGCCTTCATACCATAGATGAAGAAGATGAAATCATATGGCGGGAATCCAGATGTTTTGGTTTTGTAAAAATTCAGTAAGCACAGCTTCTTGTTGTATGTTTTTTTTAATCAAATAGTTTGCAACAATAACTTTAGATACCAAGGTAAAATGGTTGAGGGTCCAGGATGCACATTGAATGGAGAAAAGATCCGTTCGAAGGTCCAAAGAGGACAGAAGGTGAAAGAATTCAGGGGAAGCTTGACGACAAACACACAAGTAAGTTACAGTAACGTTACCAGTTATATCTCTGCTGTTGTAGCTAGCTAACTTTAGGTGATTGTAACGAACGTTATTTTTTGCAGAGGAATGCCACAAATACGATCTCCTTCCAGATATTCATGGGCTGTCAATACACAGGAGTTGAGACCCTTGGAAAGGAACTCTTCATGTACTTTGGCCAAAGAGCTCTGAGGTAGCTAGCTGCTATTATAGGGGTGATGTCATTTTATTGTTAGGAATCAACTGATTCAATTCTGGTATTAAATGTCTAACATACCACCCATGTAAAATGCATTTCTGAACTGTTTACATTTGTCATTATCTCTCTTCTAATGGCAGAGTCCACTTTGGTATGGATGGCTCTATGCGAATCAACCCCACTGACATCAAAAGCAGAAAGGGATCACCCCCTGTGCTGGAGATCCACCTGACCAATGACACAGTCTCCTTCTTTGACACTACTGTGGAAATCAGGTATGGGGGATAATTCACACTGGGCTGGAACAAAAGCCTGCACTTGCAGCAGGCATCAAGGTACTACCCTTCCACTCCTGGCATCAACCTATAGTTCCAATTCAGCCTTTGATTGTAATCATTCTAACATGACATGGTGTTCTCTACACACACACACACACACACACACGATTGCAGACGGGAGGGGGGGCAAGTCACTATATTATTTGAGTTACAAGCAGGTCTCAAGTCAAAAGATCAGTCTCAAATTGAGTCCCAAGTAGATCGGGTCAAATCCAAGTTGTGCATTCTAACAGCAAGTTGAGTCACAAGTTTTCATGTCAAGAAAAAAACATCTATGCATTTGTCTATTTATTGAGGCTACCAGAAAGAGTGTCGATTTATTTACAGGTCTAGGTGATCTAATGATGAGAGCACCATATCATGCAAAATATATAAGTAGATTGACCAAATATACATGGGCAGTAGCCCAAAAGAAATAGCCTCTATATCAGGCTTAACCTCTCCTATCTGAATGTACACAGGTAGAGGGCAAGGCTGTACTGCCTCCCCTTGAGACACCAAATCGAATCTGTCTAACAGGAGCTGAAACAGGCCTACATAATATAAGCACTTGGCCCCCAGGACCAAACAATTTTTCAATTGGTAATTACAACCAATAAACTTGTTTTACAATATAAAATGTGATTTCCACATCCATTGTTACATTGGTACTTTTGTCTTAATCAGACTTAATAATCTTTCAACACCATGGATACATGGAACAATCATTTTCTCTTATTCATCGTTCTGACTCCAAAGCATTGAGCTCAGGCCACATAGCCTATTTCTATGCACACTGAGACACGTGCGCTCCGATTACGCACAACAAAAATGACAGAGACATAGGACACAGACACACGGAACTCTGACATAACTCTGGGAAATATGAACAAAGGAAACCATACATTGAATCAAATAAACAGAACTTAGAACTTCTACATCATGAGTCTTGCAAACTGTCATGTGCACACACTATAAAGAGATGTTTAAAATGCATAGGGCATTTTAAACATGTGAAAGCCAATCTTTCAACGGGGGGAAAAGCACTCCACTGGCAGGAGTGTGGAGAGCGCAAGTGAAGAGCCTTGCCTATTGTGCGTCTTCTCAATAGTAATAATTCATGTTAACAATTCCAAATGCAAGCTTCATAAGTTGATTATTAATTTCAAGCGATTGTTACATACCAAAAGACCAGTAGGCCTGTGCTAGTAATTGTTGCCAATTCCTGGTGAACTTGCAAAGTAAACGATTAATATTTATTTTTATACCCCTTTTTCTCCTCAATTTTGCGGTATCCAATTGGTGGTTCCAGTCCTGTCCCATCGCTGCAACTCCCGTACGGACTCGGGAGAGGCGAAGGTCGAGAGCCATGTGTCCTCTGAAACGCAGCCAAGCCACACTGCTCACTTAATCCGGAAGCCAGCCGCACCAATGTGTCGGAGGAAACACCATGCACCTGGCGACTGTGTCAGTGTGCATTGAGCCCGACCCGCCACAGGAGCCGCTACTGCGCGATGGGACAAGAACATCCCTGCCGGCCAAACCCTCCCCTAATCTGGACGACGCTGGGAAAATTGTGCGCCACCCCATGAGTCTTCCAGTCGCGGCCGGCTGTGACAGAGCCTGGACTCCAACCAGGATCTCTAGTGGCACTGCGATGCAGTGCTTTAGACTACTGCGCCACTCAGGAGGCCAACAGTTAATATTCTTGATCAACACATTTTTGGGGGGCTGCATATTTATTATGGCAATCTTGTCCCGACAATTTGATGTTTGCACTGTACCCGATCCAATAACTGTACAGCAAATCAGCAATCTGTTCACTAGCTCGCCGATCTGTGTCGATTGACAGTTTGCTGGTCCAATCAGAGTGCAGTGTGTGCAGTTTACTAGCCAATTTGTTGCAGTTTTTGTTTTGAAGGGCAACGGTGTTGCAACTCTCTGGCTGCATGTAGACTCAAAACCTGGCCAGATTAATTTCAAATTATCAACCTCAAGTCAAAGTCGAGTCCCGAGTCTTGAGGGTCCAAGTCAAGTTTCGAGTTATTTTATATCAAGTCGAGTCTCGAGTCAGACTTGAGTCCACAACTCTGTTGCAGACTGACGGAGGACTGTGAACAGAGAGTGAGAGCTATGGAGAGTCTGGATGTTTGCTCCTGTAAATTCAGCTTCTCCCACGCGGAGGAGACTGTGAGGAGGCAGAGCTGCAGGATGCTGTGTGACGTACTCCTAGACCAGGCCGTCCTGCCAGGAGTGGGAAACATCATTAAGAACGAAGCCCTGTTTGACTCCGGTCTTCACCCTTCTGTTAAAGTGGGTAAAGCTGATACACCATCATTTTCGATACCTATACATAATGAGCAAGGTCCAGTCATGTTTTGGATTGCCTCTAGGCTATTTAGCATGCATTACAAACTACATGGAATCCATTCAGTAAGTGATGTTGGATGAGTTTATTCAGCACTGTGGTGACTGAGTAGTGTATTGCATTGCTATAATTTGCTAAATGGTTAAGATTTGCTAAAATGCTAATTAGAATGGAACCAAGTAAATGGCGTGGACACAATTTTCCAAATCTTTCAGGTCAATCAACTCACGGATACCCAGGTCCACCATCTTGTGAAAATGACACGAGATTTCACCCTCCTATTTTACAAGGTAGACTACAATTAGCAATGTAATGAAAGCAATATCCTATGTGCTAAATGACCTCTTAATTGAATAAAGATGCTTTACAGTAGTATAAAGACCATGTATTCATCAGCCATGTCCCTTTTTGTTTCACTTCTGTTTCCTTCAGTGC
Organism: Oncorhynchus kisutch; assembly: GCF_002021735.2. Lineage (NCBI taxonomy): Eukaryota > Metazoa > Chordata > Actinopteri > Salmoniformes > Salmonidae > Oncorhynchus > Oncorhynchus kisutch. The sequence goes on from NC_034192.2 coordinate 41,844,389, forward strand.
CGTAAGACAGGCTCCGCTCTCAACAAACACTACAAGGTCTACAAACGGCCTCAGTGTGGTCAGTGCAATGGGGCCGTCACCGTCTGTCGCCTCGGGGACAACGGAAGGATGACGTACTTCTGCGACCGCTGCCAGACTGGGGACCCAAGTGAGGTTAACGTGAGGTAAAGTCACAGGATTTGAATTAAACTAGAAATGAGTTGAGATGAAAGCCTTGGACCCCGACACCTCTGAATTTTCCCCACATGTACTGGCATACAATTTAACATTGGTTCTGATCATTGGCCACCCGCGGTGGGCTCAAACGTTGCTTGAATCATGCTGCATGAAAGCAGGTCAGCTGGAGAGAAATCCAAGATTCACAGGGGTAAACAGGTAAAAATGTTATTTTTGAATTTTTTTAAATTAAGCTTGCATATTTTCTTTTTTAAGCCATTATGCATCTTGTAGGTGAATTTTGCATATATAGTACAATCTGAATGTAAAAAGTACTGGTGGACAATAATTCAATGTATTTGCGACTCACATTTAACTTGTCTTCCTTTATACTTCCTCTTCTTTAGCAAGCTCCCAACCAGGAACACGTTAGTTGGCTGGGCTTACCAAGGCAGCATGGGGAGCAACGATCATGTGGCCAAGAGGGAGGAAGAGGAGTGGGCCTGTCAACTCTGCACTCTGATCAACCAGCCTATGAGCAAGGCCTGTGATGCCTGCCTGACCCCTAGGCCTGAGCGTGAGTAGTCAACTACTCTTATATGGACGAATGTGGTTGTGTCAAACCAATTCTAATCACATTTAGGTCTGGTTTTATGTGTGTGTGCAGGTTTCTTGACCCAGAATGAGCCTCCTCCTGGACTAATAAAGCATTCTCAATGTTGAATCTCAATTTAGTTACCCTACCCTTCAGGCCAAAAATCCAGCTCTAAACTTACAGAATCGAATGTGAATCTAATTGATGTTGTTGAATAAAATAAACAGTTTTCCCACTGTCCCCTCCACAGTCCCCAAAGACAATGCCAGCCCCGAGAGTTCACCCTTCACCAGAGATCTGATCAAGTACCCCTGCAATGCCTTCTCCAAACCACAAGAGGGCCTGAAAGTCAACCGCAGGGCCGCATTCGGGAACACCACCCTGATGTTCACCGACCTCAGCCCAAAGGCGAGCCGCGTCAACTCTCCCCTTCCTCTATCCTCCACCAACAGTCAGTTAAATTCCACAGCAAGAGGTTTAAGTAAACACAATGTCTGCCAGGGAAAAAGAAGTAGTCCAAATTATGCCTCTGGTGGCTGGCAGGACAAAAGCGGGGAGCTCTCCAAAGGGGAATCAACAATGGTCTCCTACAGTCAGCCGCACAAGAAAATGAGAATTGATCACAGTCCCTTTTCTGTCAGTAACAAACCTCAAAACGGAACCCACCATAATTTGAGGTGAGTGAATGGTGGTGCTTTCGTATTCATAAGTAAAATATTATAACAAGGTAGTTTGACTTTTGTGTGGGTAACTGGGATGGAAAAGCCTCCTGCTCTCTGTACTTTACAGAATAGTTGATTAGTGACCATACTGTACGTGTTGCTCCGCTCAGTGAGCCCAGAATGTAGGTCAGTGTGCTGAATGAAATGTTCACAGAAACTGTTGTATGCCAACTAATGCATGTGGAATGGTTTAAATTCAAAGATATTATCAAGTGTAGCGATAATTAAACATACTCAATTTAAATTAACAGCTGATCCTTTGACAGTGAATGTTATACCATTTATCTAACAAGAATACTTTTCTCCACCTGTCAGTCCCCCTCAAAACAATGCACCAACTGGGAGTACACAGACCCAGTCCCCTCCCAGCAACCCTTGCTGTGTGTCCCATGGGCGGCCCAGTGTGCTCCGATTGGTCACCAAGCAGGGGGACAACAAAGGAAGACAGTTCTACACCTGCTCGCTCCCCAGGGAGACACAGTGCAAATTCTTTGAGGTAAGAATTATGGTGGAATTGGTCTACATGTCCATTAGCAAAAGTAGATATGTGTTTGTTCAAACATAAACAAGTACATCCTGATTTACAGACATGGAAGACTATTAGACTGACCAGGAAAAACTGGTGCCTCAGAATGACTGTATTCCCTCTTATGTCCTTAGTGGGCTGATAAACACTTTCCATTCTGTAACCATGCAAAACGCTGCCTGATGAGGACTGTACTCAAACTAGGACCAAACAACGGCCGCAACTTTTATGTATGCAGTTTTCCAAAGGGCAAGCAGTGTGATTTCTTCCAGTGGGCAGAAAATGGTCCAGGAATCTCCATCCTTCCTGGTTGCTGATGAGAGGAAAGGGGCAAGATACAAAGACAAGAACTGTTTTGAACATCACTGCTTTTTGTACTGCTATTGATCCATTTTAGTGTAAAATGTTTTAATTAATCAATGTATCACTTAAGTTCTTAAGCATCACCCTTGTTATAATATTAAAATCCATCACTGTCATTAAATAAATAATTGTTCGCTTTCAATATAAACCATTGCTGTCATTTGAAATGTTATGAACTGCACAGCTTTTTGTATTATGAGTTTATTCATAAAATGTGAACTATTTATGAAAACATTCAAACAGTTTAGTTTAAAATCCATGGCTCATAAGACATCAAGTATTGATTGTCATAATTGATAGTGGCACAAGGGTACACATTACCTCAAATTAACATCAAATGGTTTTAAAAACAGTCAACTGATTGTAAAAGTGGAGATTTGGTCTTTGAGTTGTACACCACAAAATTAAATTTGGAGAAGCCAGGAACTTTGTTGCATGCAGCACCTTAGAAAGAAGACAGAACAATGGGCAAGCATTACATTTATCATAGTATTTATTGTGACCATTGTAACCATAACTGGGTTAATCTAGAGAACTCACCATAGTGGCCTGTTGTGTTGGCACAGATGACAGCCCCAAAGAACCCTGGGTAATGTATCTTGATCCTGGAGATGGATGTCTTACAAGCAGTGGATGGATCTGTTCCTGTCTTCATTAGCTCAACAGCCAGGTAACTGCATTTGTAAACAAATTAAACACATTTCATTAGTATCTGGTTTTGGCATCTAGCACGTTTAGCGATGATAAGCCGTTTGCTAATCCTTAAAATATTAAATGTCAGCTGTGACTAAAAAGTACACCCAAATGTAGACAAAGCAGAAATGTGAGTCTTATCTGGGGTGTAATTCAGTGATGTAAAACGTTCTGAGCGTTGCAGATAGAAATATAATGAATAGAGCTGACATCAAATCAAATGTATTTATATAGCCCTTCGTACATCAGCTGATATCTCAAAGTGCTGTACAGAAACCCAGCCTAAAACCCCAAACAGCAATCAATGCAGGTGTAGAAGCACGGTGGCTAGGAAAAACTCCCTAGAAAGGCCAATACCTAGGAAGAAACCTAGAGAGGAACCAGGCTATGTGGGGTGGCCAGTCCTCTTCTGGCTGTGCCGGGTGGAGATTATAACAGAACATGGCCAAGATGTTCAAATGTTCATAAATGATTAGCATGGTCGAATAATAATAAGGCAGAACAGTTGAAACTGGAGCAGCAGCACAGTCAGGTGGAAGTTGAAACTGGAGCAGCAGCATGGCCAGGTGGACTGGGGACAGCAAGGAGTCATCATGTCAGGTAGTCCTGGGGCATGGTCCTAGGGCTCAGGTCAGTTGAAACTGGAACAGCAGCATGGCCAGGTGGACTGGGGACAGCAAGGAGTCATCATGTCAGGTAGTCCTGGGGCATGGTCCTAGGGCTCAGGTCCTCCGAGAGAAAGAAAGAGAGAAGGAGAGAATTAGAGAACGCACACTTAGATTCACACAGGACACCGAATAGGACAGGAGAAGTACTCCAGATATAACAAACTGACCCCAGCCCCCCGACACATAAACTACTGCAGCATAAATACTGGAGGCTGAGACAGGAGGGGTCAGGAGACACTGTGGCCCCATCTGAGGACACCCCCGGACAGGGCCAAACAGGAAGGATATAACCCCACCCACTTTGCCAAAGCACAGCCCCCACACCACTAGAGGGATATCTTCAACCACCAACTTACCATCCTGAGACAAGGCTGAGTATAGCCCACAAAGATCTCCGCCACGGCACAACCCAAGGGGGGGGGCGCCAACCCAGACAGGATGACCACAACAGTGAATCAACCCACTCAGGTGACGCACCCCCTCCAGGGACGGCATGAGAGAGCCCCAGCAAGCCAGTGACTCAGCCCCTGTAATAGGGTTAGAAGCAGAGAATCCCAGTGGAAAGAGGGGAACCGGCCAGGCAGAGACAGCAAGGGCGGTTCGTTGCTCCAGAGCCTTTCCGTTCACCTTCCCACTCCTGGGCCAGACTACACTCAATCATATGACCCACTGAAGAGATGAGTCTTCAGTAAAGACTTAAAGGTTGAGACCGAGTTTGCGTCTCTGACATGGGTAGGCAGACCGTTCCATAAAAATGGAGCTCTATAGGAGAAAGCCCTGCCTCCAGCTGTTTGCTTAGAAATTCTAGGGACAATTAGGAGGCCTGCGTCTTGTGACCGTAGCGTACGTGTAGGTATGTACGGCAGGACCAAATCAGAGAGATAGGTAGGCGCAAACCCATGTAATGCTTTGTAGGTTAGCAGTAAAACCTTGAAATCAGCCCTTGCTTTGACAGGAAGCCAGTGTAGAGAGGCTAGCACTGGAGTAATATGATCAAATTTTTTGGTTCTAGTCAGGATTCTAGCAGCCGTATTTAGCACTAACTGAAGTTTATTTAGTGCTTTATCCGGGTCGCCGGAAAATAGAGCATTGCAGTAGTCTAACCTAGAAGTGACAAAAGCATGGATTAATTTTTCTGCATCATTTTTGGACAGAAAGTTTCTGATTTTTGCAATGTTACGTAGATGGAAAAAAGCTGTCCTCGAAATGGTCTTGATATGTTCTTCAAAAGAGAGATCAGGGTCCAGAGTAACGCCGAGGTCCTTCACAGTTTTATTTGAGACGACTGTACAACCATTAAGATTAATTGTCAGATTCAACAGAAGATCTCTTTGTTTCTTGGGACCTAGAACAAGCATCTCTGTTTTGTCCGAGTTTAATAGTAGAAAGTTTGCAGCCATCCACTTCCTTATGTCTGAAACACATGCTTCTAGCGAGGGCAATTTTGGGGCTTCACCATGTTTCATTGAAATGTACAGCTGTGTGTCATCCGCATAGCAGTGAAAGTTTACATTATGTTTTCGAATAACATCCCCAAGAGGTAAAATATATAGTGAAAACAATAGTGGTCCTAAAATGGAACCTTGAGGAACACCGAAATTTACAGTTGATTTGTCAGAGGACAAACCATTCACAGAGACAAACTGATATCTTTCCGACAGATAAGATCTAAACCAGGCCAGAACATGTCCGTGTAGACCAATTTGGGTTTCCAATCTCTCCAAAAGAATGTGGTGATCGATGGTATCAAAAGCAGCACTAAGGTCTAGGAGCACGAGGACAGATGCAGAGCCTCGGTCCGATGCCATTAAAATGTCATTTACCACCTTCACAAGTGCCATCTCAGTGCTATGATGGGGTCTAAAACCAGACTGAAGCATTTCGTATACATTGTTTGTCTTCAGGAAGGCAGTGAGTTGCTGCGCAACAGCCTTCTCTAAAATTTTTGAGAGGAATGGAAGATTCGATATAGGCCGATAGTTTTTTATATTTTCTGGGTCAAGGTTTGGCTTTTTCAAGAGAGGCTTTATTACTGCCACTTTTAGTGAGTTTGGTACACATCCAGTGGATAGAGAGCCGTTTATTATGTTCAACATAGGAGGGCCAAGCACAGGAAGCAGCTCTTTCTGTAGTTTAGTTGGAATAGGGTCCAGTATGCAGCTTGAAGGTTTAGAGCCATGATTATTTTCATCATTGTGTCAAGAGATATAGTACTAAAACACTTGAGCGTCTCTCTTGATCCTAGGTCCTGGCAGAGTTGTGCAGACTCAGGACAACTGAGGTTTGGAGGAATACGCAGGTTTAAAGAGGAGTCCGTAATTTGCTTTCTAATAATCATAATCTTTTCCTCAAAGAAGTTCATGAATTTATCACTGCTAAAGTGAAAGTCATCCTCTCTTGGGGAATGCTGCTTTTTAGTTAGCTTTGCGACAGTATCAAAAAGGAATTTCGGATTGTTCTTATTTTCCTCAATTAAGTTAGAAAAATAGGATGATCGAGCAGCAGTAAGGGCTTTACGGTACTGCACGGTACCGTCCTTCCAAGCTAGTCGGAAGACTTCCAGTTTGGTGTGGCGCCATTTCCGTTCCAATTTTCTGGAAGCTTGCTTCAGAGCTCGGGTATTTTCTGTGTACCAGGGAGCTAGTTTCTTATGAGACATTTTTTTTGTTTTTAGGGGTGCAACTGCATCTAGGGTATTGCGCAAGGTTAAATTGAGATCCTCAGTTAGGTGGTTAACTGATTTTTGTCCTCTGGCGTCCTTGGGTAGGCAGAGGGAGTCTGGAAGGGCATCAAGGAATCTTTGTGTTGTCTGTGAATTTATAGCACGACTTTTGATGTTCCTTGGTTGGCGTCTGAGCAGATTATTTGTTGCAATTGCAAACGTAATAAAATGGTGGTCCGATAGTCCAGGATTATGAGGAAAAACATTAAGATCCACCACATTTATTCCATGGGACAAAACTAGGTCCAGTGTATGACTGTGACAGTGAGTGGGTCCAGAGACATGTTGGACAAAACCCACTGAGTCGATGATGGCTCCGAAAGCCTTTTGGAGTGGGTCTGTGGACTTTTCCATGTGAATATTAAAGTCACCAAAGATTAGAATATTATCTGCTATGACTACAAGGTCCGATAGGAATTCAGGGAACTCAGTGAGAAACACTGTATATGGCCCAGGAGGCCTGTAAAAAGTAGCTATAAAAAGTGATTGAGTAGGCTGCATAGATTTCATGACTAGAAGCTCAAAAGACGAAAATTTCATTTTGTTTTTGTAAATTGAAATTTGCTATCGTAAATGTTAGCAACACCTCCGCCTTTGCGGGATGCACGGGGGATATGGTCACTAGTGTAGCCAGGAGGTGAGGCCTCATTTAAAACAGTAAATTCATCAGGCTTAAGCCATGTTTCAGTCAGGCCAATCACATCAAGATTATGATCAGTGATTAGTTCATTGACTATAATTGCCTTTGAAGTAAGGGATCTAACATTAAGTAGCCCTATTTTGAGATGTGAGGTATCATGATCTCTTTCAGTAATGACAGGAATGGAGGTGGTCTTTATCCTAGTGAGATTGCTAAGGCGAACACCGCCATGTTTAGTTTTGCCCAACCTAGGTCGAGGAACAGACACGGTCTCAATGGTGATAGCTGAGCTGACTACACTGACTGTGCTAGTGAGCTGACACTTCTATAACGATCATATTTTGTCTACACCATATGTTTCTATCTGAACGTTCTTTAACGTTACATCCTTCCGAACATCTCTGTGCTAGAAGCCTGGATGGATACCTAGGTAGGAAGCGCATCATGACATCTCCATCTCCCGTTGCTGCCGCACCACCTGCGGTGCTGTCGGCATAGGACCCTGCTCCAGCGATGGGAGAGTCCCCTACACGCCTACAGGACAAATCAAGGAGATGTACAGGTATACTCATCGTCTATATTCATTATATACAGTACCAGCTAAGTTTGGACACCTACTCATTCAAGGGTTTTCTACATTGTGGACTGCCAAGAGTGTGCAAAGCTGTCACCAAGTCAAAGGGTGGCTACTTTGAAGAATCTCAAATATAAAATATTTAGATTTGACACTTTTTTTGGTTACTACATGATTGCATATGTGTTATTTCATAGTTTTGATGTCTTCACTATTATTCTACAATGTAGAAAATAGTACAAATAAAGAAAATCCTTGAATGAGTTGTTGTGTCCAAACTTTTTTTTTCTCTTAAAAAAAATCTAAAATCCCCTGAGCTGAAAGGCTGCTTTTTTTGTGTGTGTGTGTGTCCAAACTTTTGACTAGTACTGTACCAGTGTACCAGACCCTTGACTTTTTCCACATTTGTTATGTTACAGCCTTATTCTAAAATGTATTAAAAATATATAATCCTCAGCAATCTACACACAATACCCCATAATGACAAAGCAAAAACCGGTTTGACATTTTTGCAAATGTTTCCATTGATCATCCTTGAGATGTTTCTACAACTTGATTGGAGTCCACCTGTGGTAAATTCAAACGATTGGACATGATTTGGAAAGGCACACACCTGTCTATATAAGGTCCAACAGTTGACAGTGCATGTCAGAGCAAAAACCAAACCATGTGGTCGAAGGAATTGTCCATAGAGCTCCGAGACAGGATTGTGTTGAGACACAGGTCTGGGAAAGGGTGTGAAAACATTTCTGCAGCATTGAAGGTCCCCAAGAACACAGTGGCCTCCATGATTCTCAAATGGAAGAAGTTTGGAAGAATCAAGACTCTTCCTAGAGCTGGCCACCTGGTCAAACTGAGCAATCGGGGGAGGAGACCTAGAACGTGATGGTCACTCTGACAGAGCTCTAGAGTTCTTCTGTGGAGATGGGAGAACCTTCCAGAAGGACAACCATCTCTGCAGCACTCCACCAATCAGGCTTTTATGGTAGTGGCCAGATGGAGGCCACTTTTCAGTAAAAGGCACATGACAAGCCGCTTGTAGTTTGCCTAAAGGCACCTAAATACTCTCAGACCATGAGAAACAAGATTCTCTGGTCGGATGAAACCAAGATTGTACTCTTTCCAAGCGTCACGTCTGGAGGAAACGTGGCACCATCCCTACGGTGAAGCATGGTGGTGGCAGCAACATTCTATGGGTATGTTTTTCAGTCTGGGAGACTAGTCAGGATTGAGACAAATATGAACGGAGCTAAGTACAGAGCGATCCTTGATGAAAACCTGCTCCAGAGCGCTCAGGATCTCAGACTGGGTTGGAGATTCACCTTTCAACAGGACAACGACCCTAAGCACACAGCCAAGACAATGCAGGAGTGGCTTCGGGACAAGTATCTGAATGTCCTTGAGTGGCCCGGACATGAACCCGATTTGAACATCTCTGGAGAGACCTGAAAATAGCTGTGCATCAACACTCTCCATCCAACCTGACAGAGCTTGAGAGTATCTGCAGAGAAGAATGGGAGAAACTCCCCAAATACAGGTGTACCAAGCTTGTAGCATCATACCCAAGAAGACTCGAGGCTGTAATCGCTGCCAAAAGTGCTTCAACAAAGTATGGCTTAAAGGGTCTGAATACTTATGTAAATGTGATATTTAAGTTGTTTCATTTTTAATAAATTAGCAAACATTTCTAAAAACCTGTTTTTGCTTTGTAACTATGGGGTATTCTGAGTAGATTAAGGAAAAAAACAATAATCAATTTTACAATAAGGCTGTAAACGTAACAAAAGTCAAGGGGTCTGAATACTTTCTGAAGGCACTTTAATTTTAAACAAGACATGCATACCCCGGGACCTTGTGGTTCGCTCCATTGGTTGATGTTCCTGCTGCAACTTGGCCATCTTTACCAATCACAATCATCCCTAATGTCAGGAAAAGGTACACAATATTAAATGTACAATTCTGATCTGAAGATCAAAGTTGACTATCGACTTCTACAAAACAATTCATTAATTTAATGAACTATACCAATAGTGTCATGTGCATGTATATCAATCTGTCGTTTTCTCTTTTGCCTCAGTGTGGCTCCAGGTTTGTATGGTCCACAGTATTGTGAAGGATCTGGGGAAACGTTCTGTTGATATTAAAGGGGAAGGATTAGTCAACATCAATTTGGGTTAAGACTGTTCTATCACAGCAGCCATAGACAAATAACACATTAGGTTGTTTGTGATTATATCCACAGTTCTGTAAAGGATATTTTTTTTATTACTTTTTTTTTTGTTGTCATTTAGCAGATGCTCTTATCCAGAGCGACTTGCAGTAAAGCAAAGAGAAGGCTTCCAATTTAATGAAGATATTTTCTACTTCGACCAGCACACTACCTAAGCACCGTAATCTTTTGGCTATGGTTACCCAGCTCAATAGTAATTTAAGCAGCCGGTAGCCCAATATGCATAAGCATTGTATTGTCTACAGGGCTTTGGTTGTGCCAATGGTAACAGCATGTTGGGATAAACAATAGTCTCTTTCATACGTCCCCTAATGCATTATTCATAACATGGATGTCCATTTAATTCATTACTTTTTCAAACATGGTGATATCCTTACATTTTTTCAGTACAGTATAAATCAATATGATTATGGAAGCCTGCATGCATCTTCCATACAAGATAATGACAGACCAAAGCTATATTAGAAAACACACACCTTGCGATAATTGGGTTGGCAGTTGTCCTTCAACCACTGTGTGAAAATGCTGATAGATTTGTTGGTTGTAAGGTCTTCTGCAGTGAAGCCCATGTTCTCAGCAAAGACTGATGCTGTGTTGAACATGGTAGTGGGGTTAAAAATAACAATATAGGGTCAAAAGCAGCAAACAGCAATACAATGTACTACTAACTGTATATGATGGAATGGTTAGCTGTAGGAGGCTACTGTATGTTAAAAGATATGTGATGAGTTACATGCAAAAGGAGTCATGTTTTTGCTGTGTCTGTCCCCTTAGCAAATAAAAGCCTATTTTGAATCCTGCAATACCTGACTCGCCCACCAGTAGTGTGTGGTCGGTGCGTTCCATCACGGCTCTGGCCACCCCAATTGCATTCTTGATTCTGCGTAGGTCTCCTACAGCGCCCACCTCCATTGTATTACTGCATCAACACAAAACCAGGAAGCCTTTAATGAAGAATATTAATAATATTCCCAAAAAATGTCATGTCCCACTATAAAGCCAACACCTCATTTGGCCGCCTTTCGTTCCAGTACTCTGCTGCCTGTGACTGGAACGAATTGCAAAAATCGCTGAAGTTGGAGACTTTTATCTCCCTCACCAACTTCAAACATCAGCTATCTGAGCAGCTAACCGATCGCTGCAGCTGTACATAGTCTATTGGTAAATAGCCCACCCATTTTCACCTACCTCATCCCCATACTGTTTTTATTTATTTACTTTTCTGCTCTTTTGCACACCAATATCTCTACCTGTACATGACCATCTGATCATTTATCACTCCAGTGTTAATCTGCAAAATTGTAATTATCCGCCTACCTCCTCATGCCTTTTGCACACATTGTATATAGACCCCCCCCCTTTGTTTTCTACTGTGTTATTGACTTGTTAATTGTTTACTCCATGTGTAACTCTTTGTTGTATGCTCACACTGCTATGCTTTATCTTGGCCAGGTCGCAGTTGCAAATGAGAACTTGTTCTCAACTAGCCTACCTGGTTAAATAAAGGTGTTCTCAACTAGCCTACCTGGTTAAATAAAGGTGTTCTCAACTAGCCTACCTGGTTAAATAAAGGTGTTCTCAACTAGCCTACCTGGTTAAATAAAGGTGTTCTCAACTAGCCTACCTGGTTAAATAAAGGTTAAATAAAATAAAATAAAAAAACTTAATTAAACATTGTATTGACTGAAATGGGATCAATTGGTTTTAGACACCCCTAAGCCCTACTCTACTGACTAGTTAGTGGGTATGACTTGCCCGTTCATGATCATGGCATCCAGGGTGGTCTCTCCTCTCTCATCTGGGCTCCCTCCAAACCCCACACTGCCATCACACTGGTCAGCCTCGCAGCGGGCACAGCCCTTCTCCACGGCATCCAGCACAGAGCCCCCAGCCTGCAGAGCACTCCACGCTTTAAGAGAGAGAGTCACAGACAGACAGATGAGTGTTTGACTTAGTAAGAATATTGCAGTCTTGCTACATTCTAGGAATAAGTCTACACATGAAAATATGCTTTATAAAAAATAAATGGATGTGCCTCCTGATTCACCAATTCAACATGAATGGGTCCCAAGAGCATCATTTGTACATAAAATAATATGTTGGTTCCCATGCAACACACAAAATATGTAGCAGAGGTAGAACCGAGAAGCACACAATATTTAACTTTTTCACAGTATTTAGACATGATTTTGGTCACATATTATCAGAGTGCCAGACGGTACAGTCCCAATCCTGCCAGATAACATGACCATCTCAAGGGATTGCCCATAAAAAGGAATAGGCCTAGGTTGCCAAAGAACCATTTGGTCAATGATCCCCCCCAGTTGCCAAGGATTAGTATGCCAACTGGTGATATTTCGACAGCTTGGATTGTCCACATCAACTCAGAAAATAAAATCGAAATATTTTAGAGGGCCACATTCATCTCTTGGGCTGGCAGGACAGATCTAGCTAGCTAACTTCATGAATGTCTTTCTTACAAATGTATAACTTATTTGCAACAATAAGAACAAAATGATATAATGTAGTTACCTGCCGCTGTAGCATGCTCGAATTGCCATGTGTTTATAACAAGAGGCAATGTTGCGTGACCAAATGGCAACAAAAACATCAATATAAAACACAGATGCATTTTGACAAAAGTTTTGCAAAATAAATAACGTTAGCTTTCAGTTTCAACTGCAATTTTTTCCCAGAACATGTTATTGCAAGTGATTTTTTTAACGGTACACAGTATTTCGAAAATATACTAGGCGTTTTGAAATTAGTTGGTTAAAAATAAACCTAGCTTTCATGAAGAATTTCATTAAGAATGAAAGTTCATTTTTCGACTTCCTTGTTTTGGCACATGACTAGTGGGCAGGCTTTTCATTAAAGGGCCAGTGTATCTTTTCAGTGCAATGCATATGTTGAAATACAGCTTCATGCTCTGCATTGCTTTTCTGCAATTGTATGGGACTTGATAAAGTGAACAATAAAAAATACCATGTTTGCTGCGCTCATTATGCCAACACTTATCTAAATTCAGATCACACATGTTAACTCATTCACAACTCATTCACAACCTAGCAATAAATCTGTGAAATAGAAATTGACTGACTCCATCCATTTAAAATAGGTTCACGATTAATGTTAGTTGCGGGAGATATTGGATTCAACGTTTTGCTAGAACTGAAAACAGTGGATTTAATTTGATCTTCTCATCTCAAACAAAAGAAGACAAAAGCACAGGCTACACAGGGAAAGTAACAAAACAATCAAGTCTAACCTTGAGAAGTGAACCTTAGTAGTGTGTCATCCTTTACATTATTCATTTGGAAAATGCAATTTTCACTGATATTTTATTCATTGGTTAGTCCTTAAACATGGCATGACATACCATGATTGTTACAAGGTGTCTGTTGGGGAACAATGAAGAGAGAAATATAGAGTATAACTTTTTCTGTGTTATTGATCAAAATGAAAGAGCAGAGGCTAAAAGGATTGCCCTTATAGGATATAACTTCGTCAATCACACATGCCCTTTGTGATGCAATTTTCACGATGTCCTCCACAGCTTTTCAATAAACAATGTCACTATAGTTGTGTAGAATAAGCATCACAGCTCAATCCTATGAATAAATGTTGCATGTCAGCATAAAAGACAGTGAGAAAGGACACCACGTGCACATACTGTATGAGTCTATAGTCTCATAAGAAGACATTAAATATTATGCATGCTTATAGCATGTGAAATCATTTGGGCTATCGGTCAATTCAAATGGGTGATTTATTTATTTTCCCTATTCGTTGATTACTAATACCAATGAATCCGATACAAGGAGTTAGTGATCCTCACCTTTGTTTTGTGCTGTAGCCCGAGTAAGCAATAATTAGCCCTCTTGTCAGTCAACTGTTGACTTCATATGTGACATACATTTTACTTGTGGGGTTTGAAGGGAGCTAATGATCTAATCGTTATTGAATGGTCATGTTAAAGGCACTGGTTAAACATTTATGATTCAACTGATTCATCTTTTTTTATCAGTTGTTGACTGAACCATTAGTTGATTGGCCTGAATAATCTATTAATAGCGTTAATTAATAGCACACTATAGCAGTTTATGGTTGAGACACTGAACTTGTCAAACTTGTCAAATTGAATTGCAAGGCCTAATAATGATGTGTTTTATTGCTCTGCCTTTACAGTGTTGGCTAATACAACAAAAAAAGTTGCGCAAATCACCAACTCATGAATTTTATATGGACCCTAAAAGCCACAAGTTATCGAGGTGGTGGTAGTGGTGTACCACTGTTTTTCATGTAACTTTTTTTTTTACAACTTCACATGTAAATACCTTTGCAGCATGCACTTTGTAAAGGACCATGGGATCACAATTGAGGTGAGATAACAGGCGATAATAGCGCAAAAGAAAAATCATGATAGGGTTCAGCTCATGTCATGAAAAACTTGAGAGCGAGATCATTAACTACACTTTTTTTCTTGAAAGGAACTTTGCAAATAGTTAATGTTTCTATTTAAAACATGTTAAATCCTCCCAATTTGGCTCATGACCATAGGGACTAAGAAGAGGTCCATGATTAGCCACTCTTCAGATGATTAAATATAGCTCGGAATAAACTTTTTTTTTTTTTGAAAAAACTCTAAGCAACACCAAAGTCAGTTGGTTCCATTTGGAGCAAAATCATTGAATGTGAAACAGATGGTAACAGAGAGATTTGTCAAGAGACCTGGCTTTGCAACACATGCGCAGTGAAGAGATTCATGGGTAGCGATTTTAAAGGTCCGATAAAAGACCAGCAGTGTTTCAAAGCAAGCAAATGGAGTAAGACGCCAGCTAGGTAAACAGCGATAGCAGCTGCCCGACCAAAAGAAGAAAAAAACGTTCTTTTAAACGGCTGGCATTGGAATAAGCGTGGAGCACAACAGATCTGCCTTCAATGGAATTAAAATGCAAATAAACAAAGCATTGATTATTGAAGTATTCCCACAAGAAATGATATAGCTATTTGGTGAAGGTGACGTGACGATAATAAGGATGGTAGGCACTTTTCCACATTTTTATCTGTCAAACAATGCCAATAAAATCCTAATTGCGGGGGTAATTACACAAATGATTTATTCAGAGTTCAGTGGCCAACTTGGCAGTCTCTTTGTTGTATTTCTTTGCCGATTTGGATGAAGTACAGATAATAATTTCTTGTATTTCTGCAACTTACGAATGAAAAGTATTTTCTTCACACATTTCAATGAAAACTAACATTTTATCTTTATTTCAGATATAGAATTGGAGAAAAAAGTTAGATGATTTTAAATCAATCCAAACTCTGTATAAACATTAAGTATATCTGTTTGTATTTTTTTCAACAATGTGTATTTGACATATTACCTAGCTTGAAAGTTAATATTTACAATAAGTCAAATGTCCATTGCTGTATTACCAAAAGTTGGCCAATTTCTAACTCATTTAAAAAGTGAAGCACTTGTGAAGAGCAAACCAATAGCTTATTTTTTCATTTTTATATCAATCTAGTTCACAGTCTCAGTGAAAAAAATGCACTAAAAACCTGATAAGTAAACTTAAATATGTATATTTAACAAATGTATTCTAAAATGGCTCAACTGGAGCACCAAGATAATGCTAGCTACACTCATACTTTGTCCAACACTTTTTTTTAAAAGAAATCCATGAGAAACATTTTCTATTATGAGTTGAATATCAAATTGTATTTTATTTGTAATATCAGAGTCATTATAAACTTTAATTTGGCACTGTTTTTTAAACAAACATTCACTCAAATATAAGCAAACAAAATGCACTCAAAGACAAAACATTTAACTTGAAATGTTCCTTTAGGAAACTACAATAACATCAGTGGATTAGGTGCATTTCTGCTCAGTCTAGCACCCTTTTCAAGAAGCTTAGGAACCTTATGTATGGATATTTCCTAGTGCTTTTCATTGCGATTTGAAGCGTTAAATCCTTCCAATAGCCTTGCATTCGAGGCTACTCAAGCAGATCTCAATGTTTGCTTTTGGTTGAAGCATTTAAGAACTGAGACAGACTCAAAGGTTTGTTTCTGGACACAGGCTAGGACAGGCAACGCTTTGTCACATTTCAAACAAAATGTTTAACAGGGGAGGGATGGGTCCATCAATATTTATTATGCAAGGCAAATCAACATTTCTCTTAGTCTTATGGTGTTTTTTAATCAGCCAAAATCTTTAAAAATATATAAACGATATATACCTTTAAAAGTAATTTCACATCATGCAATAAGGAATGGAATGTAAAGAAGCAGATTACTCAAAAGGGGCATGAGCAAAACTGTTCAAAGCATTTAATTATCATTCTATTGTGGGCTTATGTATGTACCTCAAACTTATAACGCTCACAATATCCATAGAGATTCAACATTTGCAATGACCTCTTTTTCAGCTCTGTCAGCAGTTGTGTACAATCTAGTAATGCATTCAGAGACTGGCTTAGAGGCAAGATATATATAACTTAAGGCTGTTAATGCTGTGTGTAATGTATTTTGTTGTGTACTCTCCAGTTGCATTGACTGACTCTTGGAATGGCCTAGTGTGTTGTTTCTCAGAGGTTGCTGCTGTCACAACGGGTGAATGTGAACTGCTTAACATTGCAATTGATACAAGGCAGATGCCAAGGTGGACTAGAATGGCTACTTGGAATCTGCCAGTGGAAGGACCAACATTTTGTGAACTGAAAGGTAAATTCAGACTGTGCTGTCTTTTTCTTCTTCTGACTAGAACGTTAAGGTACTCAGAGCCAATATCAATCATGCATCAGTAGCTGATTGATCAATAATTATTAAAGATTCAGAATGTATGCTATGAGAACAAGATGTGAAGTATGTTATTTTGGCTCAGACTAGAGTGTACAGTACATCCAACACAATGTAATGACCTATAGATCCAGTGGATGGGGCTGAAGTGGAACCTCTCTATCCTATTACCCTACATGATGAACAATGATTGTAAAAATCCTTTGAATCAACAGCATTGATTGATCCACAGGAATTACTGTTCTTGTTACTCACGTGCGAAAAGATCAAGTCATTTATATTTTGTTTATTTTTGGAAATAGTGCTTGTGAATGAACATGAATGGAAAACAATTCAAAACTTTTGATGATATTTTGTACTTTACACCAGATTACTTCTTCTAAAGCTTTTCTCCCAAAATCTTCAGTGTACCAGATCAACATTTGGCAAAAGGTGCATCCCAAGACAAATTCAAAGCAGTTTGAATGCTATTTCAAGAAGAGGAAGAAGAGGAATTCCATTGGTAAGTATCACAAAACCTCAGGTATTCCTCTTGAGATTTTAAATTCCTCTTCACACACAAGAGAGCAGGAAGAGCCTCTATCCTAGCTTTGGCAACCGTATGAAGTACCTTCCTTTGCCTGTTCTTTTCTCTACCGCCTGTGCAGCTGTGATAAGACACTAGTTGTATCAGCGGAGGTCGCGGCGACTACCCGGGGTGTGGTGTTATGCTTTCGATGGAGTCACTGATGAACTGTTTACTCTAAATGGTAATGATGTGCTAGGGGGAGCACCAATCTTTACAGAAAGCTGTTAGGTGACTAGTGTCAACACAAAAGCCTCTGCCATGCCTGTGTCATGATCCCACTTTAATGAAACAATGAGATAGTAACCCCATGAGAGCAAATAGGTTTGTTTGTGATACTATTGGCATGAAGTGTTACATTTCCTGTAGCTAGCACTAAGGTAGCAAGCAAACATTGTGGATCTAAACACGTTTCAGGTAACTGTGCCTATCCTATCTTCAACAGTCCACTGATCTGAAAGAGGTGAACGTGGTGGGAGGCCACTATTTTACATGTTGGAATTGCAGCCATACATTGTAACCATGCAAATGCACATAGCTGAGTGAAGTATGTGGGCTATGATCAGCTCAATCTAACATTGATAGTCATTTCATATTCAGAAGATATTTCCTAGGAAAAATAAAGCAGTATCAATTGAAGTCTCCTTTTCTCTCCACTGCAATCTTATTTCTTTACCTGCTTTGAATTCCGTTGCAGCTCTTTAGACTTTGACAACACCAGACAAAATCCAATTTATCTTGTTTTCATGTGTACACAAAGAAGAAGTGTTCAAAAACATAAAAGGTGCAGTACCAAAATACGCAAAGGTACAACCAGGTGATATTACCGATGTAAATATTGACTCACACTATACAATTTAAACAACTATCCTAGATGTTATATACACAGACTCGGCCTATAAATTATAAACACCTTTCCTAGAGGTTATTTCCACATGATATAAAATGGCTTAGCAATGCCAGTCTGTATTAAATGTGTTTGTGTTGTAAGGTACACTTCAGGGAATCAATTCAGTCAATCAAATACCAAATTAATTAGATCTTGTTTTCTGATTACTGACCACATTACATTTTTCTTTGAGGTAAACATGCAGAATGATATTTGCAGTTAATTAAAATAAATTGTACGAACTAGATTAATTGCGTTTGAATTAGATGGTCAATCTGTACACCAAATTCCTAATTTCAATTGTTTAGTGGGCAATAGCTCCCAATCAGTATTGGACACCTCCTTTCACTCCTGGGTGGAGATGGAAACTTAACAACCGACAGCATACATTCATTTGTGTTCTAAAGATTTAAGAGCACCAAAACCAATTCAATTAAAGGGACATTTATTCCATGGCAATAGAAAAGGTCCCAGAACCGCTGAGAGTATTGTAGAAAAAAGTGTTATTGACTTGGATTCAAATGAAGCTGTTGTGAGGAAATTGATTTGTTTGTCGAAAAGCGCTGCATGTGTCACTCCAAACAATGAGAGTAAAATAACCACTTTAATTCCTGTGTTCTGTCGTCATCAAAGTGATCAGTGACAGCGTTTTGACTGGCACCTGTTGAGGAATCGATGTAATTGAATACATTTTTGTTCCCCACCATCTGGTTCTCTGTTAAAAACACTGTGAGGACTGATTTAGAAAGCAGCAGCTATGCTAATGTTTTCCTGGTGTTTCCCTGGTGTAAATGTAGATGTATTACAGTATTGAACGAAACACAATTGTTGTATACATCATTTCCTGTACATCGGAATACTGTGATATCCTGGGACAGCTGATATTGATCTCAATAAGGTATTTAAACACAGATGCTATATCTTTCGCAGTAAAACAGATGTTTTCTAGTACCTAAAACTATGTATCAACTAAGTACAATAATTTCCAGCATTATCTCCCAAAATGATCCAAAAACCAAGATCTCCAAGATCACAGGTTTGGTTTACATTTAACCCTGATCACACAGAGTACACAATATAGTGTATTACAGTAGGCCTTATGTATTAACAAAATGGGGTAAACATTAGATTTACTAGAGTTACAACAGGATGTTGTCGTACACATCCCAGGGATGCCATGACATTTGGTTCAAATAGTGGAGTTAATTTCCCCCTGAGAGACTTCTTCTAACATCTTTAATTAGGCTAAGAGAGCACTGCACAGTGTAATCAATCCTATCACCCCTGGGGGACTATAGTCTTCAATATGAGGATATGCTTTGAAAAGATGTGTGGCCTTGAAAATACCTTTTGTAAATTGCCCATTTAATTGTAAAATACTTAGAACCTACAGAAGCAGTAATGACTCAAAGCAATTTGGGTACCTATTTTATTATTAAGATCTCATTTACTCCTCATTCAGATTAATCTTACAAGAGTCTTTAAAGCATAAAAATACAATTGATAAAACAATCACATTTTCACAAGTAAAATTACATTCCAAACAGCAGACTTATTGACATGTAAAGTAAATAGAAAGTAAGTAGGAAAGAATCAAATTGATAATTACTCTGGCAGTCTGAAAAGGGTACAAAGTACATAAACCCTAATCTACAAATTGAACACAATTTGGTTCCATTTGTCTATAACACCACTAACTGCTTAAAGTCAATTAAAGACTTTATAAAACCACCTCTGTGACTGACTACCTTTGGTAGTCAAAATCCTAATGTAAAAACAAAATGTTACAAAATATATAAAAAAATAAAATATATTTTTTGTTTTGGTTTGATGGATGCACACAACAGTCCTCATTAGTGGAGCTCTTTGAGAAAGGGTGATGAAGCCTTTGTTTAATGCCATGAGACCATTGGGATAGGTTTTAATTTATCTAGCACAGAGATTCTTCGCTCTGCCAAGAGCAGCAGGGGGTCTTTTGAAAGCAGGGCAGCATTTCAGCACGGCAAAGCTTTGGAAGTATCTCCCTAAAGTGGGTCTGGAATCAAAAGCCAGGGCTAATAGGCTACTCCTCGCGCGTTACAGCCTTAGACAGGCAATGTGAACCAGACTGGTTCCAGAACATTCATTTATTCATTGGCTGCTTCTTGTTATAGGTACATGTCCAGACATGATAGCAACACATGGAAGTGTGGACAGAGAAATATGTTTGCTTTGTCAAACCATCATTACATTTACATTTGAATAATTTAGCTGACGCTTTTATCCAGAGCGACTTACAAGAGCAGATATGACAAGTGAACTCTTATTTACTGTAACAAGACAAGCAGCTGCAGTAAGTCAGGGCATCATTACCACTCTCCGGGCATTGTGCTCTTACTTCAGCTGAAATGTGCAGTCTATACAATAAAAACTTTATTATAATATTTTTTAAACATGTGATAATGGCAATTGCATGGATATAATGTCAAGCGAATGCTACACCTGCTCAAATTTAAACTTGAACAGTTTTCTATCCTCAGATTGTGCAGCATTGTTATGTTTGCAAATATTAAAATAGCCACGGTATCGGTCATTGCTGCAGACAGACGCTGGTGGGCTTATGGGAAATTGATACAGGGATGGCCTTGGGTAAATTCTGGCAAATGCCAGACAGACTGGTCCATTTTCAGTTGAAAAGCTGGAGCGATAGCAGTGGCCCGTAAGGACCTATTTTAAGTTTCTGTAGTGCCAGTCCATCCTTAGCCCAGTGGACCAATCTAAATTGTTTTTTTGTTGTTGTTGCAAAATGATAATTATTTGGCTTCGAGGAGAAAAACAGGACTGTGTGGAGGCCTCCCCCCCCCCAAAAAAATGGGCCAGTGTGTTAGAAATGCCCACGCTGATTCTGGTCCCAGGCCGTCCCTGAATTGATGCATCCATACACGGACCATGACATCAGATGCTGATTCGAGCCAAAAAGTGCTGAAATGTAAGCCTTGTTGTGTCCTTGTCAACAACTTGGGTAACAAGTGAATGGAAATTGTTTTTAACGGAATCAGGTAATCATTACTAAATGAATTTGCTCTGGGACCAAGGATATAAGTGGGATAAATATATATCTCTGAAATGAAAACAAATGTCACTTATGTAATGAAAGGCCGAATGCGTATTGATTTTTGAGGTTATGCTCTTTCGATGCCTTTCATCGGTGGCCTGTTAAAATGATGAGTTTTCAATTTGGCATCTGTTTATGGTGAGCTGTCAACAATTATTGTACATGCAACTATCAATAATGTTTTTGTTGTTGTCCTAGACATATGTAAGTTACTTTATTGAGTGATTGAATAGTTCTGAGAATGATTAACCTTTACCATCCCTAGTTGGCTACTTTCTACTCAAATCACCACTACTACTACTACCATCATCATCATCATCATCAAAACCATTGCTAACATTATCCTCATATCATCATTAAAACTACTAGCATCATCATCACCAAAACCATCGCTATCACCTTCTCCATCACCAGTATCGTCAGACATTAACACAATAATGATTAATTTCCCCACGCTTAAAGACAATGTTCATTATTCCAATAACAGATGGACCCTGTTAACTGCACATGGCTGATGAGTGTTGAAGTGTCAGCTTCAGCTTGGGAAACAGCTGGGAGGACACGGCCTTGTGTTTTGGAGCTGGTCTGCACTCTTCAATTATTCAGCCCTCACAGCTGTCTCATAGCAGGCTGACTCAAGCTCTCTGGCCCCTTATAGCTCTCATAGCCTTCATTTCATACTAGTTTGAGTTGTACTTGCCAGGACGCATTGTAAATGGACTCCTCACAGCGCTGTAATGAATTAATTAATATCAATGCCTCAAGCGCTTGACCCCAGAAGCCGAAACATTAATATAGCCTAACGTTCTTCTTCTTCGAAAAAAGATAATAACCTCACTCCGTCTCCCTCCCAATGAAGTAATTTACTACCCACTGGGCACACTACGTCCTTTCAACGTGGATAATTGGGTAGTATTTGGTTGAGACGTTGATCAATCAGATTACAAGCTATATTCACCGACTCAAAAAGACATCCAAAAGTCAGTTGAATTTCCAATGTGTTATTACTATGCTTTCAACCATCTAAAAGCACAACCAAATTCCAATGGAAAAATTATGATTTTTGGTTAAGTTGTCGCCCAAAATGTCTATCACTGCACTTTCAACCATTTAAAAGCACAGCAAAGTTCAAATGGGAATACAATGTCAGATATTTTGTTTATTTACACAACAAATTGTGATATCACTGTTCATCTAATAGCACAACCACATGAGCGGGGCGGCAGCGTAGCCTAGTGGTTAGAGCATTGGGCTAGTAACCGGAAGGTTGTGAGTTCAAACCCCCGAGCTGACAAGGTACAAATCTGTCGTTCTGCCCCTGAACAGGCAGTTAACCCACTGTTCCCAGGCCGTCATTGAAAATAAGAATGTGTTCTTAACTGACTTGCCTGGTTAAATAAAGGTTAAATAAAATAAAATAAAAAAAACCTGTGTTGCGGTTGAGATTACATTTAAGGTACATGGTGCAAGTGATCAATGCTGTTTGAGATTCTTCGCAGATTATTACAGCAATTGTGAAGATTTTCACAGACCTATGATGACCTATGCACGCTATATTGAACATGCAGCATTTATATGATTTCATAAGAAGACATTTATAGTTACAGTGGATATGTTACTCATTTTAAGGTTGACTGTTACATTAGTTTGTAAGATAGCCATAATGAGGTCTAAGAACACGGGACTGGGGTTAACATATGGAATTGTTATAAGATGGTCATACCAAGGATCAGTTAGCTATTAGTAATATTGGATGAAACATTGAATTTGGACTTACTGCTATTAGCCCATACAAACGCTTTGAATAATGATTTAATACATGGCAAACATAGTCAAATAATAAACGTTTCTGTCCTACAGTGTCTTCGAAAAGTGTTTAGACCTCTGACTTTTTCCACATTTTGTTACATTACAGCTTTATTCTACAATGGATTAAATAAAAATATAAAATCCTCAGCAATCTACACACTATACCCCATAATGACAAAGCGAAACAGGTTTGTTGAAATTTTAGCAAATGTATTCAAAACAGAAATACCTTATTTACATAAGACCCTTTGCTATGAGACTCGTTATTGAGCTCCGGTGCATCCTGTTTCATCCTTGAAATATTCCTACAACTTGATTGGAGTCCACCTTTGGTAAATTCCAATGATTGGACATGATTTGGAAAGGTCCACAATTGTCTATAAAAGGTCCCACAGTTGACAGTGCATGTCAAAGCAAAAACCAAGCCATGAGGTCGAAGGATATTTTTTTTCATGTACATATTCTTATTCATTCCTTTATGTGTATAAAGTAGTTGTTGTGAAATTGTTAGTTTAGATTACTCGTTGGATATTACTGCATTGTCGGATCTAGAAGCACAAGCATTTCGCTACACTCGCATTAACATCTGCTAACCATGTGTATGTGACAAATAAAATGTGATTTGATTTAGAGCTCCGAGGCAGGATAGTGTCGAGGCACAGATCTGGGGAAGGGTACAAAAAAATGGCTGCAGCATTGGAGGTCGCAAAGAATACAGTGCCCTCCATCATTCTTAAATGGAAAAAGTTTGGAACCACCAAGACTCTTCATAGAGCTGGCCACCTGGCCAAACTGAGAAATCATGGTTAGCAGATGTTATTGCGACTGTAGCGAAATGCTTGTGCTTCTAGTTCCAACAGTGGAGCAATATCTAACAAGTAATATGTAATATTTCCATCAGCATCTAATACACCCAAATATAAGTAAAGGAATGGAATAAGAATATATAAATATATGGATGAGCAATTTCAGAGCACATAGGCTAAGATACAATAGATAGTATAGAATACAGTATATACATATGAGATGAGTAATGCAGGATATGTAAACATGATTAAAGTGGCAATATTAATGTGACTAGTGTTCCATTTATTAAAGTGGCCAATGATTTCAAGTCTGTATGTACGCAGCAGCCTCTCTGTGAAAACCTGCTCCAGATCGCTCAGGAACTCAGACTGGGGCTAAGGTTCACCTTCCAACAGGACAACAACCCTAAGCACACAGCCAAGACAACGCAGGAGTGGCTTCGGGACAAGTCTTTGAATGTCCTTGAATGGCCCAGCCAGAGCCCGGACTTGAACCCGATCGAATATCTCTGGAGAGACCTGAAAATAGCTATGCAGCAATGCATTCCATCAAACCTGACAGAGCTTGACAGGATCTGCAGAGAAGAATGGGATAAACTCCCCAAATAGAGGTGTGTGTGTGTGTGTGTGTGTGTGTACCATTCAGAGGGTGAATGGGCAAGCCAAAATATTTAAGTGCCTTTGAACAGGGTATGGTAATAGGTTCCAGGCGCACCAGTTTGAGTGTGTCAAGAACTGCAACGCTGCTGTGGTTTTCACACTCAACAGTTTCCTGTGTGTATCAAGAATGTTCCATCACCCAAAGGACATCCAGCCAACTTGGCACAAGTCTGGGAAGCTTTGGAGTCAACAAGGGCCAGCATCCCTGTGGAACGCTTTTGACACCTTGTAAAGTCCATGCCCCAATGAATTGAGGCTATTCTGAAGGCAAAAGGCGGTGCAACTCAACATTAGGAAGGTGTTTCTAATGTTTGTACACGCAGTGTATATTTCTCTGTTTATGAGTGGAAATACTTAGGAATAGATAGACGTAGCCCATAGGCAGATGCGGTGGGTCGAGACACAGCCCATACACAAAAAAACATATCTCTCGCTTAAACAGACAGATTTGATGTATTTTTGTATTATTATATTAATTAGATTGACACGTGGGTGCAGATGGCAACTCTAGGGGGTTTTAGGCTATTTACTGTATTACTAAAGTAATATTGAATTGTGTTGGTTGACAACAGAACCAAATACACTATATATACAAAGGTATGTGGACACCTCTTCAAATTGGTTGATTCGACTATTTCAGCCACACCCGTTGCTGACAGGTGTATAAAATTGAGCACACAGCCATGCAATCTCCATAGAGTAACATTGCCAGTATAATGGCCTTACTGAATAGCTCAGTGACTTTCAATGTAGCACTATCATTGGATGCGTGGCACCGTCATTTTGTCAGATTTCTGCCCTGCTAGATCTGCCCCGGTCAACTGTATGTCCTGTTATTGTCAAGTAGAAACATCTAGGTGCAACAATGGGTCAGCCGTGAAGTGGTAGGTCACACAAGCTCACAGAAACACTGAGTGCTGAAGCACGTAGCGTGTAAAAATCGTCTGTCCTCGATTGCAACACTCTCCTGGCATCCGCCATCGGACTCTGGATCAGTGGAAATGCGCTCTTTGGAGGGATGAATCACACTTCAGCATCTGTCAGTCCGACAGACGAATATGGATTTGTCGGATGCCAGGAGAACGTTACCTGCTTGAATGCTTTGTGACACTTTTAAAGTTTGGTGGAGGACGAATAATGGTCTGGGGCTGTTTTTAATGGTTCAGACTAGGCCCCTTAGTTCCAGTGAGGAGAAATCTTAACTCTACAGCATACAATGATATTCTAGAAGATTCTGTGCTTCCAACTTTGTGGAAACAGTTTGGAGAAGGCTCTTTCCTGTTTCAGCATGACAATGCCCTTGTGCACAAAGCAAGGTCCATTCAGAAATGGTTTGTTGAGATCGGTGTGGAAGAACTTGACTGGCTTGCACAGAGCCCTGACCTCAACCCTATCAAATACCTTTGGGATGAATTGGAACGTGTCAGGGCTATTCGCCCAACATCAGTGCCCGACCTCACTAATGCTCTTGTGGCTGAATGGAAGCAATTTCCCGCAGCAATGTTCCAACATCTAGTGGAAAGCCTTCCCAGAAGAATGGAGGCTGTTATAGCAGCAAACGGTTGACCAACTCCAAGTTAATGCCCATGAATTTGGAATGAGATGTTCGACGAGCAGGTGTCCACATATTTTTGTTCATGTAGTGTATCAACAGGAGACATATCTACTGCTTAGATAGTTCCGTCTGAGCCACAGGCTTCATCCCATTCTTTAACTTGTATTTTTGTTTGAGATGCAATCATGAATCCAACATATAATTTGTTATCTCATCACAAGTTAATCGGCTATTTATTGTATTTCAAAAGTGATGTTGAATTGTGTTTGGTTGTCAGTGCAACCAAACATCAACATTTGAAGGAGATTTATATTCTGTTTGGATTGTTCAATCTGTGCTACTGACTTAGTCTGGCTTTATTTCCAGTTTGCCTACAAATAAAACATTTAAGTTATAGAATAGGACTAAATCAAATGTTATTTAAAGTGCATGTTGATATTTGGTTGCGTTGACAACCAAACACAATTCAATATCACTTTTGAAATAAAATAAATAGTCTATTAACTTGTGGAGATGTTAACAAATGAAATGTTGGATCAAAATCAAACAGAGCTTGAAACTCTTTTCAAATCAATTTTTGTTGAATTCTGGGTTGAATTGAAACAATATCTGTTGATGACTACCCAAATGCTGTATAGGCCTAAATCATTTAATTATGATATATGAATGATAATGAATGGTCACATTTGATTTGCCCTTTTAAACCTACCCTTTGGAATTACTTGGATAGCATCAGTGAATCTATATAGTTTTTAAGTGGAGTTCTCTCAACAATATTTCACATTGGTAATAGTCATAGACAAATATCATAGCCATGCAGGGCTTGGTTAAAACTCTGGATGGGAGACCAAATGGTAGCTGTAGATAGATCAATTCTCCAGTATGAGGTGCCACCCAGCCTGTTGTTTTTTTTCTATTCTCATAGTGTATACAATGTTGAAAATCTGACGTTGTTTAAAGGTACAAATTCAATATATTTTTTACAAGTTTTGTCTATGTTGAAATGTGGTCAACATGATGGCATAATCCTGTGGTTGAAATTTGACCCTCAAAACAACAGTTGATGACTATTTTCAAATCCAATGTATTTTACACGTAAAAATACATTGAACAATTCAATTAGATTAAGAACAACGTTGATTAAACCAGTCCGTGCCCAGTGGGTTGCAGTGCACGAATTGAAGATATTAGTCTATTTTTATCAGACCGTCTTTTTTCAAGATATCTTTAATTATTGACTCGTCCCCTGAAGGAAAGTGGTTAAAGACCCGCTCTTTCTCCTCTCAGAGCCTGCCTTGAAGAAAGAAATGGATCTTTGGGTGAGCGAGGTGTCCTGGTGAGATGAGTCTAATTATCTCTAAGAAAGCAAGTTGGAAAAGGTTTTTTAATTAGGTCTGACGCTGAATCGGTGCGCTGAGAATTTGTACATTGTGATGGATGGTGTGCGCATCTCCTTAGTTTCTGCAGATAGATTAATAATATGAGGGGGGGTGGAGGGACTCTGGGGGCGGTGCCGGAGGAAGTGGGCGAATGAAGCCCAATCCCATGATTATCATGGGGCAGGTGAGGGAGGGGGAGAGAGAGAGAACCCCCGAGCGACTGAGCAGTCCTGTTCTAGCACAGTGGATTGGTTAGCCCGTCTCCACACTTCCCTCTCATCTCAGCAGGGGTCCCAGAGTCGCCAAGCCCTTAATGCCTCTCCTCTTCCCCAAACTCTCCAGCTGCTTCGCGGATAGCATGCAAAATACATAATCAGTAGATAATCACAGTCAACTGCTGTGTTTTGAGTAGGCGGAAGTGGTGCTTCGGGGTGGGTGGAAAGTGTTGTGTTCGAACACAAAATTGAATCATGCAAAATTAGATATGTGTATATGTTATATAGGGCCCTGTGTTTTAGACAATCATGTCACGTGACCTGGATTTAAAATTGTTATTTAAAGCTTGTTCAACAAACTGTCCCCTTTTCTTTTTATGGCAAATGTTCCAGCACCATCCTTAGACAATTGCTTTCATTTTTGGTGTAATTCTCATTTACGTTAAAGGCTTGAAAAATAAAGGTTACAATTTAGATCCTGTGACATGATAATCCAAAACACAGGGCCCTAGTTTATGTATCCTACGTGTGATGTATGTCAAAACAACTATGTATGCAAATTAATCCCAGAACAGAGCATGTGATAATACGATTATATCTACGCTAACTCGATTACAAGCTTGAAAGGCTACTGGAGGTGTGCTTTGGCATTTGAATGCCATCGTAACGCAAACCTTTTTTGGGACAAATTCACACTGTATGAAAAGCCTGGATAGTATTTTCTACAGAAATAAACACGTGTTGAGTCACACAGTTCCTGAGTAATACGCGTACCCAAAAGACTGTGCAAGTGGATGGTCTGAATACAATGAGCTGCTGTATTTATTGCCTTCATATAATTATTGGAGGAGTCCCATCCAAACGGACTATTCATAGGACCTTGGCTGTATTCAACAAAAAGTTATTATATTCAATTTTGCATTCAATTTGAAGTTTTCCACCTGATCACAGCCTTCCACTGTCTAATTTCCTCAAAGGGTACACACTGGCCTGCACACTGCTCTGAATCCTCACTGAACTCTTGGAAGATGAATGGCAGGGATTGAGTGAGTCCTCGTCCCTTTGATGTGGACTAATGGAGAGACCCTGTTCCACCGCTCTCCTCTGTATTCTCATTGGCTACCGAGACGACTGTGGCAGTGCATTTAGACACCCCATCTGATGGCCATCTGAGAAGCTGGTGTTACAGTTAAGGTTAGTCCAACAAGTTGTGTTCGTTTCATTTTTGTTATTTCTCAATATCCACACTTAAACATACATAAATGGATGTACACACATACACACACAGAGATACTTCAAACGAGACCAAGGCTCATCATCAACAACTGGTAGTCAAAGGGGAATTCAACTGAGGAATAAATCAATGGGAAAGAGGAGACCATGGTTCCTACTACTCTAAAGGGACATGATGATTTGGTAAGCATATCATATGCTGTGCTATGTATAAGGCCATCCAAAAACAGTCAGCCATTTCATGGTCTATTTCTCCCTTGCAGAGTGGATGAAATGGATGACATTCTGCTTTGTCACACTGCCACGGCTCATAGCTTCAGAAGGCCTCTTGACAAATTAACCCACGGCAGGAGAGTCACTCAGCCCTGTCACTCCTATGAATTTATCATGAGTAACGTCATTCACTCCACAGACAGACTGCTTTACCGTTCCCCTCAACACTCCTCACATCCTCAGAGCTGAGGAAAGAAAAGACTGGGTCAAACTTCAAGTCGACATTACTACATTGGAATGAGAAGAAAAAAGGTAACACTTTCTTTAAGCACATTTATAATGCCTTGAAGACAAACACAGCCTTACTGAAAATGTTTTTAGGGTCCAGTCCACTCAATTAAATATACATAATTTTGCTTAATGCTGCAGGAAGAAACATCACAATAGTCATGATTTTGTGGAAGTACCCCTCTGTAGGATGAAAGGGATCAAAAATTGAAATAGTGGTAAAACAAATTCTAATATGGATAGACTATTATCATTATCATTAGTAGTACCCCAGATTGAATACCATTAGATTTGGTTATGCCTCATTTAAAATGTTTTAGGCCCTAGTAAATAAAAAAACATGTCATTGGCTTCCGCAGCATAAATGTAAAGGAGGATCATAACGTGGTCCCTTCTTTTAGGCCTAGCTGATGGAGTAGAAGAAGTGGTTCTCAAAATGGTCTTCTATCTTGGGAGCAATGCATGGACCTCTGCTGTGTTCTCGCAGCTTGTCCTCAACATATTGATGAAAAGGGAGTGCATGAGATATTGATTATAATTTAGCATCCAATCATGTCATCCAGTGGATGTACTTGGTCCATTGTGATAGCATGTTATGTTCTATAACTATTACTGTGTATGATCTTAATCCTTCTAGCAGGGCATGTAAACATCTAACGTTACATTTGTGTCACTTAATGTTTAATGTAATCAATATTTTAACCACGGAATTAAGTATTTGTACTTTATGAATAGTTTTAAGTTCCCCATAAATCTGTTGTAGAATATAGCCTCAAATCACGGGGCGAGGCACACAATAAAAAACCTACAGACATATTACTGTATCACACAGCAAAGTGTCAAAGCAAAAAAGATCTATGCATTAGAAAATATATCTTGTTATCTTCCTAAACCCTGCATTATGCCCTAATATGCTGATTTAATGGTAATAAACCTACTAGATAGGTCTTTTTCAAAAAGGAAAACATGACTCACTCCTCCAATCAGTTATCGCTAGGAACAATGTTTCATTGCCATAGGAGACCAATTTCAAGTCAATTATATAAACTCCCTGCTGCTCCTGCCCTCTGTAGAGCACTACCAAGTAGCCATGTTGAGGCTCCTCTCATCTTGAAAATCTATGGAGGTCATTATTTTCTTAATTGCAAACTTAACTTACTAAGGGCTCTATTTTATCAAATCTAACGCTATGTTAAATCTAAGCGCAGGCGGTAGCGTTATAGGTTCAGGGGTGTGTCAGATATTTTTGCTTTTTTCGCTGTTACAATTATCGGCGAATTTGCTAGTATTGGCACGAAAGGGCTGTGTTTTGATGAATAAATAAGTTGTGGGGTGTGTCGAGGCTTGGCCCCTTACTAGCCAATCAGAATGTGCTCCATAGCAAAATATGTGGTTGATTCAAGTTGTGTATTGCCTTGGAATCAACTCCAATTCCAATGTTTGCCCTTTATAGTTTGGCTTACAGAAACTAAATAAAATGTAAACCTATCTTTGCTAAATACGTTAACTGAAACCCATTTACAGTCCACATTGTCCTAAGTAATTGAATGGCTTCAATAGTAATCACACTTATATAGGGGCCATGCCTACTGTAAATTGCATTATGGCCGTGCATGGAGATGCCAAACATTGTCAATAAGCAAGATGAAATGTATTAATGATAAGGCCTAAAAAGAGAATGAATAATTTGAATCAAATTCTAATCAAAATGAAACAACAACTTGTTTTAAATAGGTTATGTCACACTTACAGGCATCATCATTTCTCCCTGTGGGCATATAATATTAAAACAATGCAGACTATGGAGGGTTTTACGCGCATCCAAAATGGGAACTGCATGGCTAAAATAATGTAGGCCTGCCTACAATGCATAGACAAAAAGGGAATGTCAGGTCACTGTTTTACTCCTGTCAAACTATATTTTAATAAAGCTTTGGTGAATAAGATTTATTTCCAAGTGGTCTCAGGAGCCAAACCCTTTATTGACAGTCTTGACTACTTCACTATTGCATTGGGCAGCACAAAAAAAAGAAGCCTTCATTGAGAGGAGGGGAGGCTATGCTTGGTTTTTAACCAAATAAAATGAATTGGGAAAAAACATTTGTTTTTAATGTTTTTAAATACAAAGTATACAGGCACCAAAAGCACATAAGGCTACTCTTGTTCCATGTGCATATGGGCAGTGTGCATCACGGCTGGATAGGCTGTGTTTCCACTGTCAGAATTAATTCCATCACCAACTACGTTACCGCTAAAATCAGCTTTTGGTTGGTCTTAAATATTCCTGAAATTAGTACTTTGTTTTTAAGGACACGCCTACAAAATATTTCCAACCCCTCTGAACCTGGCGTTAGGGCTGGAAAATGCCAGTGCACCAGTTTGTATATGACGAAATTGCAAACTAACGTGCGTTTGACACTAGCACCGCCTTAACGCCAGACCGAAATAGAGCCCTAAGTTTTACTTATGCTTCCACTGGCTGGCCATATTGACCGTTGTCAAAACAAGTGTCGATTATCCTAGTTATTACTGTATAAGATGGTTGCCCATTCTACGATGCCAGTCTGTCATTCTCCATGGCTCAACAGATGGACATGCTGTAGACTACAGCTGTTACAGTGATTGACAACTTGACTTTTGATCTCGAGGCTGGTCAATACCACATGTCAATCAACAGCTGGTATGAACACACCATTCATTACATTGCTGGTGGAGTTTTTTATTTTTATTGATTTATTTTTATTTAACTAGGTAAGTCAGTTAAGAACAAATTCTTATTTTCTATGATGGCCTAGGAACAGTGGGGAAACTGCCTTGTTCATAGGCAGAATGCAGATTCAGCTCGAGGATTCAATCTTGCAACCTTTCAGTTACTAGTCTAACGCTCTAACCACTAGGCTACCCTGTCGCCCCAGGTTAGGTTTTTGTGCAAGGAAGAATGGCTAATAAAAGTTTCATATTACTTACAAAACATCTGAGATGTTTACTTGTGTGCATTTATTTAATTGTGTCTGGGTGAATTCTTACTGGATGATAAAGCCGCAGAGACTCACATTGTTATCTGTTGACATACGGATATTCAATGCTATAGCACTGAAGTCCCTTGATGGTTTCAATTCTTGTTGTTTTTCTTTTTCTATTTGTAGATCTAGTGGTCACCCTGTTTCATTTAGATGACAGCATATATTGGACATGATGGCTTGATGACATAGTGGACATAGTGGACATGATGGCTTGATGACATAGTGGACATGATGACATATTGGACATGATGACATATTGGACATGATGACATAGTGGACATGATGACATATTGGACATGATGACATAGTGGACATGATGACATATTGGACATGATGGCTTGATGACATAGTGGACATGATGACATAGTGGACATGATGGCCTGATGACATAGTGGACATGATGGCCTGATGACATAGTGGACATGATGGCCTGATGACATAGTGGACATGATGGCTTGATGAGGACTGGCGAAGGAGGTGATGGGACCATCATACGTTCTGCACCTTGGGGTGTGTAGTTGCGTGTGTCCTAGCATGTGAATGTGATGCATCATCCACTGCCGTTTGATTGAGTTACAGCATTGATTCTATGTGGTTTCATCTGACACTATAATGACCATTACTTGATTGAATCTAAATGATCATGCAGTCATGTTGTAGCAAGACATGGCCTCAACATCCCAGAGGAAGTTCTGTCTGGGGGAGCCTAGGAATGAAAAAGACAAAGAATGAGAGAGAAAAAATTGCAGAGATCTGATGGGTGCTAAACTGATATAAATCTTATATACAGTAAATTGTGTTTGTAAATGGCAGAAACCCCACGTCCATAGTTAGAGTTTGTAAATGGTGAGGCAAAATGGCTGTTCACTATTGAAATTTGACTACCGTATGTTAAGAATACTGTATAAGCCTGGCCAAACATGATTCCAATAGCTTATCTTCCCTAATGCAGTGTTGGTATAATAATTAAATAGAATGAACATGTATTTCTCAAACTTTGACATGTTATACTTTGGGGGTTAAAACCAAGCTTTTAATTGTGAGTTCCCTTTCATATTGGTAAAAACAAGCCCGGTAAATGACCCCTGTGGGAATAGTTGTACTCAAAATGTGCAATTGTCATGGATGTTTTTGTGTTCTGCCTGTAGCGTGTTTTACCAAAGGTTAGGACTGTTATGGAAGTTCCTAATAACCATCCACAAATGTCCCCAAAACCTTCATATGGGTGCTAATATTCAAGCAGTAACACCAATAAAGTATAAATTGTGTCCGTATGTGGTGTCATGAAGCAAAGGGGCTGCTTTCCAACAAGTAAGAAGTAGACACAACACACTGAATATGGTATGATGGTGTTGATACTCTTACAAACGTGTTTAAATTCTTGGTCATGCATGAAGTGTGATATTGAAAACAACAAGATAATTTGGCTTGAAATATTGTGACTTTAGACAGTTTATTTATAATATTCAATTCTGTGCTTATAACAACATTTGATAAGAATCCATTCTCTTCCATTTTAATGATTTGAGTCAGGATGATGAAACCTTCATGTTAGCTTTACATAGAGCAGACTAAAGCAAAAATTAGCAAAATAGCTAAGTTTGCTTTCGGCAGAAATATTTGATTATCCTCCTCTCTTCCAGCTTCAACATGGTAACTGTGCAGTACTGTAATGGCCTCCTGTTTGCCTGTCTGTCAGCAGAGAGAGAGGAAGTTGTATGAGTGGATTTAGATTGCATTTCCCCTCCCTTATTGTTATTTTTGGGGAGAATAACAGATTGCTCCTCCACTCAAAGGCAGAAGCAGAAATCACTCTGTGTGTAATGAATCCTTTAGTGTGCCCTCTGCTCGGCTCAAAATGGAATAAATGTGTCATTAGGGACGCGGGTATCATTACCTTGATGAATTACAGAAGGTATAACGATTATGGAAATAGTCATCGACTGATCATCTGTCTCAATTTATTTGTGCTCAGTGCCACTGTGGCCCCGGACTAAAATGGTATCATGTCATGAGTGTACAGCATGTTGACGATGCTGGCCGTGCCCTTACAGCAGTGGGGCTCTTTAGCTCTGGTGTACGTCATCCATCCACTGCTCAACAATGGAGTGGACTGGGTAAATGCTAATTGGTCAATTGACTGGTCTGCATGGCAATTGGCCAAGGGAAGTGCCTCGATCATGCCCTTGGGACATGTACCATGAGTACAATTCCTTTAATATGATTTTATAAGACAATTTTCAGGCCATTTCCATATATGACCCTTTTATGTGTATGCAAATCTGCACAAAATATATTTAGCCTTCACAATATTTGTCTGCCTATAAGGGTGCTTATTATTCGCCCTGTGTGTGCATATATTTGTGTTTTTATCTCAATACACAGACAACAAAATGATCAAGACATTTAGGCCGCCATTGTATCGAATCCCCATGTTGCGAATACATTGTAATATGATTCATTTGCACCACACTATGGCATCTATAATTTGCACCACACTATGGTCAATTTGGTAAGCCTGCGAGACAATAAATCACAGTTATGTCAAGCGTGCTCATTAGACTTAAATTTATGAAAATTGCATGGTATATGAAGATTTGCAAAGGTCCAGACTCAGTGAATGCTGTGTGATAGAGTCTCTCTGGAGAGTTTCTAATCGCTGCTGCAGGAATATGGGATAATGGAGAACATATCTCTTCATTAAATGTGGGAAGGAGGAGTACAGTACAGAAAATTGCAGTACAGTTCATTCAGGCAATGATATACGGGTCTCTGTTTTGTTGCCCCTGCAATTTCAGCACACAGTACCGTATCTCATGCATGTGTAAAAAACAAGTTCCGTTTCTTGGTAGAACAAAGGTGTATTACTGAATCACTGTAATCGGCGGAATAATGTTTTTTTTTTGTGTGTAAAAGCTGCATTCCAACTACTTTGCATTATCTTGAGAAAAAAGTACAACAGCTACATTAGGTTGTGGTGTGGACTCTTATCTTTTTTCAATTTACTGTTATGCACACTCCAAGCATTTGTCATAAATCAATGGTTTTTCTTTTTTTTTTTAAATGTGTAAACATTCAAAATGATTTTCAATCATCTTTCTAGCTGAGTTAAAGTCAAAACTCGCTAGTCACCCATGTTTCAAACACAGCGATTTTATTGTGAGCTACATAAAGCTGTGCCATTTCTTTCAAGTGACATCTTTCAATTGACACTTCTTTCTAAGTCTTATTTTGTGGAACAATGAGCCATTGAAAGTCACACTTACTGTACTTAAATGATACTACCATGATTGATGATGATGTCGCAGTCTAAAACATTTCTCTTCCTCAGTAACTTTGATACTACATCATTTATGGGAGAATGGTCAGTGATTGGTCCATACAAATGCGACAGTAAAGCTTACAAGCCAATCGATCATTTGGGGCGACAGGTAGCCTAGTGGTTAGAGTGTTGGGCCAGTAACCGAAAGGTTGGTGGATCGAATCCCTGAGCTGACAAAGTAAAGATCTGTCCTTCTGCCCCTGAACAAGGCAGTTAACTCACTGTTCCTATGCCTTCATTTTAAATAAGAATTTGTTCTTAACTGACTTGTCTAGTTAAATAAAGATAAAATAATAGAAAAATTCAAGCAGCTGAAAGTAACTTATTTCTGAAGTCAGGTAGTCTTTGTGGAGGTTGTTTTTCAAAGTAATTGGTCATTTGGATTTTACCTAGACTTTTCTATTTAGAATATACCTATTGCATTTGTTTCATATTTAATTTCCTTTCCACCTCCCCAATTAACTATGTAATTGCTTATTTATCTGCAAAGTGAAATCATGTCATTGTCATTTCATGTTTTTTTGGCAAGTTTGACTCAAATGGTTAAATCCCCAACATCATTCAAACTATTGTAGGTTCTAACAGTGGCGCAATACATTTAATATCAGTGACGTAACATTGTGGGGCTTTTACCTCAGGCAACATTCGAATCCCTTCCGTATAACCAAAGGTGAAAGCTTTGTTGTCCCTTTTTTCAGGGATTCATTTCCACATGAAAGGAGAGGTTCTGTCCAATCCTTTTATACAGCTCCATTTAGTTGTTGAGAACAATAGTGTATCAACAAAAGGCTACATCCTCCACACTATGTGGCTAACACACTGTACATACACTAGAGCTTAATAGCCATTGATACTCTTTAATGTTATGTACCTATTCATGTAACTGACAAAACAGGCCATTATTCTGAACATACTGATAGCCTCACGGTGTCTGATTCCACAGTGGCAGATTCCCACATAGATGCTGGAAACAGAATGAGTCAAGTAGCATCACTGTCCTTATGGCTTGACCCATATGTTTCCTCTGGTGAGTCAGTGCATCTGTAACCCACATGGAGCCCTTTATACCTTAATGTATGTATGCTTTTCTCCTAGGCTTCAGTGCGGAAGTTTCTAGTTCTTATTGTATATGCATATGAATGCTGGGGCAGCTGCAGAAGTAACAACAGCAGAGGAAAGTAAGATGCTATTATTTCCAAGTGTAATACACAGAGGGCAGAGTTGGCATTTTTGGGACTATTTCATTGGTTCAATGCTGGGCAAGCTACAATAATAAATAATGCATTATGATTCAAATATTCTAATTTTAGCTAATGATATGTCAAGTTTGTCTGTCAGTATCACAACACTTTGTAGTCTATGTGTACTGTATGTTGATAAGAATGTTATTATCTCCAATAGAGGGCATAGTAGACTGTATAGACATGTTAGTGCTTTTGTGTGTGGTAGAGAAACCCAGTCCTTCCAGTAGTTCTTAGTTTACAAGGCTCTGAAAATGCATTAGAACATATAACACTGAAATGAGAGAAGGTGAGACGTTTTATTTACTGTAGCTGTGATCTGAATGGAGCATGGAGGTGAAACTGAAACTTGCCTTTTGCGCAAAATAACTGTAAAAACAAATGAGATGTCCGAGTGCTATATGCAATGTGGATACCAGGTAAAGCTGTGTCTGAGTGGAAAATAGTGGGTACTATCATATCACTGAAGTGGTTTGGATTGCCACACCAGGGTCAGACAATAGCAAAAGTGTTAGTGATAAAAAGGGAGTTTTTGTCTCTTCAAGGACTGACTTTCAGAGTTGACAGTTTGCTCTTTTAGCTCTTCACCTCAATGACAAAACTTTGAGTTCCTTCATCTTTTTGTTCAACTGTTGTACTATCCAACACTTTCTTTTTCAAACTAAACTTGGAACATGTTGCAGAAGAGACATATTTGTGCGTTGGAGCCTGTGAGGTAGGGGACATTTGTTTTTTACAAAAATGTATCTCCTATATCTTTTTTACTCTGGCATGCCCTTGAGCAAATATTCAAAGGCAGTTTTAGATAGATTTCTGGGCACTTGCCATTCATGCAGATAATGCCATTTGATGAAGGCAACATTTTGATGTGTGGGGATGATAATGGCGAACCCACGGTTGGCCTCGTTGGGTAGAGAGAAGCTGTTTTCTGTGATAACTTCATTGCTGCATGTGGTCGAACGTGAGGGAAATTCAGGAAGGGGGATTAAAAAAACTGCCCAGTCAGAGTAGTATTGTTATTCCCCCTACTGTGCACTGGACCTGCCACAGCTATAGTTTACGTTTCTGATGTGCCAAGGTATTGCCGGACCCCTCTTGTTTTAGAACATGGCAGAGCCCTTGCCTCAAGAGTTTTTAGGTGGGATTAGTCAATGCTTTTGTAATTAATGAAACTGCCTCCCCCCCTGTTGATCCTTTAAATGCTAACATTTGAATACCATCAGATTGAGTTAAAAAGTTGTTTATTAATCTTTCTGATTCAAGTAAATTCAAAGCAATAAGCCAAATGTTACATGAGTAAAGAGGAAGGCAATGGGATGTAATCTCAAAGATCTACAAAGTTTATACACTTTTCACACACACAGACACACACAGACACACACAGACACACAGACACACAGACACACGCACACACGCACACACACACACGCACACACACACACACACACACAGACACACACACACACAGACACACACAGACACACAGACACACAGACACACGCACACACGCACACACGCACACACACACACAGACACACAGACACACACACACACAGACACACACACACACAGACACACACACAGACACACACACACACGCACACACGCACACACACACACACACACACACACACACACACACACACACGCACACACACACACACACACACACACACACACACACACACACACACACACACACACACACACACACACACACACACACAGTTATTCAAAGTAGGCTGGCCTATATATTTAGAGATGTGACTAGTGTGATGAGTAATTCCATCCATAAATAAAGCATTTGTACTGGACATGTATAGGCTACCTATCATTTTATTTTGAAGTGATGGTAGCCTACCGTTTTCACTTGTTACAAAAATAAATGGAGATGTAAATTAATACCTACCTTAGGCTTCTCCCATTACTCAAATGCTTTATGCAATTTGTCATGAGCGGTGGCATGTGACACACAAGGGACAGTTTGCAAGGATATCAGAAGCACCCATATAGAAGAGTGGAGCGCACTCAGCCCAGTGGAGGCTGATGGACTCGCTGCGCATTTCTCCTGCTAACAAGTGTATACAGGACAAAACACCAGCATTATGTAATTGGAGAGCGTCGTCTGCACTACTAAAAAGCCTCAATATTATTAAGACGTCCGCATTTACATGACGACCAAAAAGAGGCAGTCTGAATTGCTGCAGACAAGGGAATTGATAGCTTACCCCTGAGCGGACTAAGATAATTGTAAGAAATCTTGGCAGTACGTGTTCTTGACACGTACTGAAATCTTGATATTCAGCACCGCACACCTTCAAACTGCATGACATCGTTGTTTCGTGGTCTGTTATTAAGGAATTTGCAACAACGAAGACTACTTGGCACACATTTTATTTTCAAGGATATTGAGGGTGTGAGTGCGTGAAATTTCACTCACCATCATCACCGACGGACAAAGCGGGGCGCAAGTTTGGATGTCTCTTGTGGAAGTTGTTCTGCGGCTCCGGACAACGGGACTGTTCAGTTAGTTCCTCCAGGTAAGGAAGGGAAAAAACTATTACCTTTGGTGCTGACACATGCGTGTTTAATTTTCACTGAAATTCTACTATTTTCAATATTCAAATCGATGATTTTATCCACAAACATGGACAAATAATAGCCTAAATAACGTCAGATGTAGTGTTCTATGGGCTACAGGTTCATGGCAGTAAATTAGGCCTACTGTTTCTTCAGAACAGTTTAGTTTTTTATATAAACTTGATCGCATAAGGCATGGATTTAAAAAAAAATTAAAAGGAAAAGTCCATTCAAGTACTTGCTTTAGCAGTGTGGCATACAATTGTCCACCACTCAGTAAATCGGCATTGGGTTATTATTAGCCTATCCATCATCATTCCTATAGGTCGAAGTAAAACGACTGTTCTATGTCCCCTGGGTAGTTTGTTCATTCTTGAGTTTATATGTTCATGGGTCTTACTGTCTGTCTAGATCAGGGATGGGCAACTTTGATGGGGTGGGGGCCCCAAAAAAATCTGAACTCATAATTAGTGGCCGCTGTGGCTCGCGGGTCTGCATCCCCACATCCATAACCACACATGCAGTCAACTGATTTGTGCAATCAATCTATTTGTGCAGTTAAACTACTTACTTCTTAACTAAATACAAAATACCAGTAGCCAGGGCCAGTCCTAGCCTGTCGGGGGCCCTAAGTGAGATTTGAATGACCCCCCACCCACATTTGACACATTTTGCTATGGAGGAAATTGTGACATTTTATGACCATTTTCATGCAATTCTATTCATTTTGCCATGGGGCAGAGATTTTGTTTGCAGTTTTACAGCTAATTTCCTGCAATTCAACATATTTGGCCATGACTTATGCCATGTTAATATGATATTTGAGTGTGATAGCTACCTAGCTACTAACTTAGCAAGTTAAATGCACAACTGCAGCATTTAGCATCTTTTAAAAAGTTAACTTAATAGTTATAAGATATCTAGCCGGCAAACGTTTAGTTGAGAATTCTATACTGTAACTGGAACACCTGGCGCGTGCTGCACAACAGTGAGTAACTCACAAGGTTCCCATCTTTGTGTGCTTGTAAACAAACACCACCTGGGGACTACCGGTAAGCTTCATAATGAAAAATTATGTGACAGG
Organism: Oncorhynchus kisutch; assembly: GCF_002021735.2. NCBI lineage: Eukaryota > Metazoa > Chordata > Actinopteri > Salmoniformes > Salmonidae > Oncorhynchus > Oncorhynchus kisutch. The sequence continues at coordinate 41,885,044 of NC_034192.2, forward strand.
TGAAATGAAGAATGCGTTCTTCTTTATCTCCTAACATATTGCACTAATTATAGTTTCAACGGTATTGACAATATTGAAAAACCATCCCATGGCTTTTTCCAAATAACTCTGTATACGGTATATACGGTATACCGCCCCAGCCTAATTTCTAAATTGCACCTTGTGTATTCTACTACTCTATGTCTCAACAATAAGTTCAACATAAACGCAACATGCAACAATTTCAAATACTTTTTTGAGTTACATTTCATATAAGGAAATCAGTCAATTGAAATAAGTTAATTAGGCCTTAATCTGTGGATTTCACATGACTGGGAAATCACATACCTTAAAAAAAAAGTAGGGGCGTGGATCAGAAAACCAGTCAATATCTGGTGTGACCGCCTCATGCAGCGCGACACATCTTCTTTGCATAGAGTTGATCAGGATGTTGATTGTGGCCTGTGGAATGTTGTCCCACTCCTTCAATAGCTGTGCAAAGATCCTGGTTATTTGCGAGAACTGGAGCACCCTGTTGTACACGTTGATCCAGAGCATCCCAAACATGCTCAATGGCTGACATGTCTGGTGAGAATGCAGGCCATGGAAGAACTGGGACATTTTCAGCTTCTAGGAATTGTGTACAGATCCTTGCGACATGGAGCCATACATTATCATGTTGAAACATGAGGTGATGGCGGCAGATGAATGGCACGACAATGGGCCTCAGGATCTTGTCACGGTATTTCTGTGCATTCAAATTGCCATTGATAAAATGCAATTGTGTTTGTTGTCCATAACTTATGCCTGCCCATACCATAACCCCACCGACACCATGGGGCACTCTGTTCACAATGTTGACATCAGCAAACCACTCGTCCACACGACGCCATAAAAGCTGTCTGCCATCTGCCCGGTAAAGTTGAAACTGGGATTCAGCAATGAAGAGAACACTTCTCCAGCATGCCAGTGGCCATCAAAGGTGAGCATTTGCCCACTGAAGTTGGTTATGCCGCCAAACTGCAGTCAGGTGAAGACCCTGGTGAGCAAGCAGATGCGCTTCCTTGAGACGGTATCTGACAATTTGTGCAGAAATTATTTGGTTGTGCAAACCAACAGTTTCATCAGTTGTCTGAGAGGCTGGTCTCAGACAATCCCGCAGGTGAAGAAGCCGGATGTGGAGGTCCTGGGACTGGCGTGGTTACACATGATATGCGGCTGTGAGGCTGGTTGAATGTACCGTCAAACTGTCCCTTGTGTGCCACATGAGCGGTGGCATGTGACACACAAGGGACGGTTTGCAAGGATATCAGAAGCACCCATATAGAAGAGTGGAGCACACTCAGCCCAGTGGAGGCTGGTGGACTCGCTGCGCATTTCTCCTGCTAACAAGTGTATACAGGACAAAACACCAGCATTATGTAATTGGAGCACGTTGTTGTACACGTTGATCCAGAGCATCCCAAACGTGGCTTATGGTAGAGAAATTAACATTCAATTCCCTGGCAACAGCTCTGGTGAACATTCCTGCAGTCAGCATGCCAATTTCATGCTCACTCAACTTGAAACATCTGTGGCATTGGGTTGTGTGACAAAACTGCACATTTCTGAGTGTCCTTTTATCTTCCCTAGCACAAGGTGCATCTGTGTAATGATCATGCTGTTTAATCAGCTTCTTGATGTGCCACACCTGTCAGGTGGATGGATCATCATGGCAAAGGGGAAAGTCTCACTAACAGGTATGTAAACACATTTGTGCACAAAATGTGAGCGAAATAAGATTTTTGTTCATATGCAAAATTTCTGGGATTCTTTTATTTCAGCTCATGAAACATGGGACCAACACTTTACATGTTGTGTAAAAAATCCCCGAAATTTTGCATATGAACAAAAATCTTATTTCGCTCAAATTTTGTGCACAAATGTGTTTATACACAAATGTGTTTATATATATATATATATATATATATATATATATATATATATATATATATACTGAATGTACCAAAAATTATGGACACCTGCTCTTTCCATTACATAGAATGACTAGATGAATACAGATGAAAGCTATGATCCCTTATTGATGTCACATGTTAAATCAACTTCAAACAGTGTAGATGAAGGGGAGGAGACAGGTTACAGAAGGATTTTTAAGCCTGGAGACAATTGAGACATGGATTTTGTATGTGTGCAAATCAGAGAGTAAATGGGCAAGACTGAAGATTTAAGTAGCTTTGAACGGTGTATGGTAGGTGCCAGGTGCACCTGTTTGTGTCAAGAACTGCAATGCTGCTAGGATTTTCACACTCAACAGTTTACCGTGTGTTTCAAGAATGGTCCACCACCCAATGGACATCCAGACAACTTGACACAACTGTGGGAAGCATTGGACTCATCATGGGCCAGCATCCATGTGGAATGCTTTCGACATCTTGTATAGTCCATGCCCTGGCGAATTGAGGCTGTTCTGATGGCAAAAGGGTGGGGTGCAACTCAATATTAGGAAGGTGTTCTTAATGTTTCGTACACTCAGTGTGAATGTTTTTGGAAATGTACCCATGGGCTGGCAGTTGCCCATCCGTCGGCCTAGATACATAAATACATGATAGTGAATGACGGCTGGGCCTATTATCCTGCATAGGGAAATATTTGTATTGGGATAATGTGATGTTTGGTACTTGTGTGTATGTTGTTATTTGTGACCTGGCAATACCCCTGACTACATATATATATAATATTGCATAATGTATAGGCTAATTCACAAGGCATTATAAATGCCTCATATTGCATTATGAAGAGGTTATGCACAGGAATTGTTACCAACATGCCATATGCCTGTTATGGACATATTAACTAATAACAGCCATCAGAAATAATGCCACAGGAGATGTTGCTTGGGGTTGGGACTGCAGTTCATTAAGTCCCCAGTTCATTACACCTGATTACAGCCATTACTTAGCCTACCTATAATTCACCTGATTCCCCCAGTCATGACGGAGAATAATTGATTTCATTTGAGTGTTTTTCTCACTTTGAAGCTGATAGCGCAGGTGGTCACTGAGACCTGGTCCACCTAAATGAAATCAGACAACTTCTAATATATTGCTTTACCACATTCACAATCAAACTTTCAGATAAGCTTTATTGTGATAAAGGAGTATATAGGAGTTTCTGGCTTTATACTGAGCCATTTAACACAAATGGTACATCAACTGAACAATGTTTTGCCTATTTTTTGACACCTGTCCACACAAAACACATGAAATATATCGTGGATTGCAAAATATGATGGTCTGAGGGGTGGTGCTGGGTGGAACATCTCCCTCCCTCCTGTTATCTTGCTCATTACATTTATATTGTCTCTTCCTGTGGACGCTCAATTGTTGATCATATGAAATGTTACATTAGATATGTCAAATAGCATGGCTGAGGCATATGTTTCAACACATCAGAGTAAACATGTGAAGGTTAATGCAGCTTGTCAAACTGTGCACAGATCCCTGGTCCCAGCAGATAGTTTTTATGGCATAATTTGCTTTGCATAATTGCTGGCCTCTATCTTCTACTTTTAACACACAGCCTGCTACTGTTAGCAAACAGCCTGCTCCTGTTAACACACAGCCTGCTTCTGTTAGCACACAGCCTGCTCCTGTTAACACACAGCCTGCTACTGTTAACACACAGCCTGCTACTGTTAACACACAGCCTGCTACTGTTAACACACAGCCTGCTACTGTTAACACACAGCCTGTTATACTGCTGTTTGGCTGATCTGTTATCTTACCTCTTTTTTCTGAATTCTCACTGAATCCTCTTGCCGCTTTTTGAGTTTTTGGCTGAGAGACAGATTGATATTCTAGCTCTTACAATCGATATTGTTTAAAAATCTATATGGATGGAGTATATTTTATTGATTTTATATGACTGTAGACGAAAGCAAGGAATTGTGTCCTTACGTTTATTCAAACTAGTGTAGGTTACATTTGGAAATAAATGAATGAATGAGACTCTAGTAATGTTTTGTTGCAGCAGTGCCATGGGTGAAAGTTATACGGTACTACATTATTGCATTTTAAGGTAGGTGAACAAGCTTTTGGATCTCAATCAGAATGACAATGACAGTTTCTCTTTGAAATTGTCTTTAATAAAAAGACTGATATATGTGGCACATGATATGGTCTTCATAGATACATGTGAAAAAGTCCCAATGGATACATTTATCTCCCTGGAATTAATTTGGATAAGCACAATACAAGTTATACATAAAATGTATGCATGCATGACTGTAAGTCACTTTGGATAAAAGCATCCCGCTTAATGACATATATGATTTTATTATTATATTACATAGTTTGACAGTGTGGCAGCAGACACTTGATGGCTGTACTCTGAAAGTCAACCAAATACTTTTTGGAGGATTGCATGCTCTTGAAATGTACTCATGGTAGGGATATTTGATGACAGCCTGTGATGTATTGCCACCATGATTCTTAACACATGTTAAGGGCAGTTGGCTACCAAAACTGTCCTGCAATTTGTTTTAACACCTACTACTGTAAGACTGTAGCTATTTTAAACCATAGCCACTATTGAAACACATAGCATCTGGACTTAGTATCCAAGTCACTTATTTGGCTAACTGAAATATGGACACCTCAGATGCTGTGGCTGTATGTTTTCCTTTGGAATTGTGTAACATCTATGTGAGCCATACACACCTTTGTACATTGGTTTCCAGCAACTTCTGCTCAGTATAGTTATGGGCAGTACTTGTTTTTCACTAGCCAAACTCAGCAGGCAAAATGTGGCTTTGGGCATCATAATCATGTTTTTCTGGTAGTAAACTGTTTATTTTCAAGTGACGTCAGATAGCTTGTGTGTTGACTAACCTTTTCTGAGACCTGAAGACTTGCCTAGGCTTTAGCTCAGCTGGAAAACACAGTATTAAGGCACACAGACGACACAGGTTCAAATTCAGACTGTATATGTTTTAGACAGCTATTGTTTTATCATGAAAGAAAATAAATTGTTCTCCAATACGCGGTTCCTTAAGTGCTTGAAAAACTAAGCTGCGTGCATTGCAGCTTTGGTTTGTTTCTGCCTTTTATTTCTGGGCCGAAAGCCACCTGCGATTAGCCACATGGTGGCATCCTGCTGACCAGGCGCCAGGGGCCATATCCGACTCACTGGAGCCTGTCTCTGGAACCAACAGATTTACATTCATATTCCTCACTGGCAAGCATATGTCAGCTTTTAGCAAGAGGACCGTAGTAATAAGATTGATCAGGAGCGGGGCTGGCATCATAACATAGCACCTCAGGTATCTTTCGATCAACACTTAGTAGGGAGACTGGTCTGCGGTAACATTGATCTACCCAAATTCTCATCTTGTTGCCTGTGTAACTTGAACCCTTCTTTGTCACAGATATCCTCCTATCCATAAATGACGGCCTTCGATCACACTGTATCATGCAGTACGCACCGAAAATACAGTTTGAACACAGTGAGAACTTGGAAAGATGCTTTAGTTCTCGTGATATCCATGTGTCGTTTAATGCTACAGGATTTCAATAAAAAATGTGTGAAGAAAACAACCCACTCTAGACGTGGAACTAGAGTACAAAGCTTGAAAATCTCAGAACGATCTCTTTGATCACCCTAAATGTTGCTTTTGAACCCTCTCTTTCTAAGGTCTGGACAGTGTTTGCCATACAATGCAATATTGGCCTTTGCAAGCTTCCTCTGAAAAGGAGCTGCCAAGTGCTTCAGGTCAGGCTCTTTTGTGTCCCTCAGACAGCCCAGTGGGATGTTGGATGTCAGCTCTGCTCGTCGATGGAGCCACTTGACGACCTCAATAATTCAGTTGAGGTGACCTGGGTAATGCCAAAAGCCCCTGGTCTGGCAGGCTGATGAAGAGCCATGATAGACCAGGGCCAGCTGCTAGTTCCTGAGGGACCCTACTCAGCAACACTTCTCCCCCATTCTCAATGGGGGTGAAGACAGAACATTAAAAAAAATCAAGACATTGAGTAGTTTGGGGGGAAAAAAATTGTAATGATATACAGGTCAATGGTCATTGACATCCATCACGCCATCACTTGTATTCAAGAATTTGGTATTTTTCACCCCCAGAAATTAAGAAACAGCCAGCGTTGCGCAGTCAGTGGAATTTCAGATGGATGGTTCTTTAATAAGGGCTGCGGTCTTTCTGTATTCTGATAGTGTGTTATCATGACCTATATATTCTTCCCCATAATGCTGACACCTGTAGAATAAAATCCCCCAGTTAATTTGTTCTGTTGTTTGATTAATGCACATCTTTAAGTGGTAATATACTCATTATATTATTCTCTGTTAAGTGCATAAACTGCATACGATCATGTTGTCCCTAATTTTGTCGTGAATGTAACAATTCACAGATGGCTCCAGTTTTTTGACTATGTAGTAGTAGGCTTCATTCTTTGCACAAACAGAATCTTATCACAATTAGCTTTCCCTGATTGTTTAGACTGTCTTACTGAGTTTGTTAACGTGGAGTCAGACTCTTTCAGTAATCACAATTTCTTCCTGTAACCAATTCATGAGTTGAATGTATTGCCAGCTCACATTGTATGACTAAAATATATCTCAGGAGAAATGGAAGGGTTTATCCTTGCTTGTAAAAAGAAAATATGCCTTTTTATCTACATTCAGACTCAGCACTTTTGAGTAACATCCAGCATTTTAATGTTTAACCAATAACATGGTTTGAATGCACACAGCATTCGGTTTCAATTTTGCTTTAATCCATACATATTATGTCTATTTTGAAGCTTCAACATTTATGCCACCTCATATGCCATTGCCAGTAAACAAGTACTTTAGGAACAATCCAAGTATAATTTACTACCGAGACATAAATAAGGATATGTGCAATTTAGCATTTAGGAATGTTTGAGAAATGTTTTGCCAATCAGTAATTGAAGTGTGACACTCTATTTTAATTCCCTCACCAGTTTCATTTGAGGCTTCAGTCCCATTTTCTTCCAGTTATTAGAAAATATGTTTGACAAATGTTATGTTCATCATGCCATATTTTGAAATATCTGGACAGATTTTTCATTCAACCACTCATTGTCAGTTTACGTCAGTGCCTGCGATTGCCTTACAACCTCATTACAACTCCACCACTGCCCAAATGTAATTTATTTCTCTAAGGGCATACTGATCATTGTGCTATTTGACTGTACATTTTTACAAATCTGTTGATGATATATTTTCAGATGCAGTCAACTCATGCAGGTAATCAGGCCTAATTAATTTAAATGTGGTGAATATTCACAACCTCGGCCAAGCAGCCATTCCTACACAGTTCCATTAAGTTAATTTAGATTAATAATATTCAGTACCTCCTGTATACAATAAAACAACTTATATCTCTGTACTGATGTGTATTATTTAGAAAAGGAATGGAACATTGAATTAAGGTAGTAGCTAATGGAACATTGAATTAAGGCAGTGGCTAATGGAACATTGAATTAAGACAGTGGCTAATGGAACATTGAATTAAGGCAGTGGCTAATGGAACATTGAATTAAGGCAGTGGCTAATGGAACATTGAATTAAGACAGTGGCTAATGGAACATTGAATTAAGACAGTGGCTAATCGAAAATTGAATTAAGGCAGTGGCTAATGGAACATTGAATTAAGGCAGGGGCTAATGGAACATTGAATTAAGGCAGTGGCTAATGGAACATTGAATTAAGACAGTGGCTAATGGAACATTGAATTAAGGCAGTAGCTAATGGAACATTGAATTAAGGTAGTGGCTAATGGAACATTGAATTAAGACAGTGGCTAATGGAACATTGAATTAAGACAGTGGCTAATGGAACATTGAAATAAGGCAGTGGCTAATGGAACATTGAATTAAGGCAGTGGCTAATGGAACATTGAATTAAGACAGTGGCTAATGGAACATTGAATTATTAAGGCAGTAGCTAATGGAACATTGAATTAAGGCAGTGGCTAATGGAACATTGAATTAAGGCAGTGGATATGATTGTGTGGATATGATACATGCACTACCATTCAAAAGTTTGGGGTCACTTAGAAAGCCATTTTTTTTGTCCATTAAATAACGTCAAATTGATCAGAAATACAGTGTAGACATTGTTCATGTTGTAAATGACTATTGTAGCTGGAAACAGCAGATTTTTTAATGGAGTATCTTCATAGGCATACAGAGGCCCATTATCAGCAACCATCACTCCTGTGTTCCAATGGCACGTTGTGTTAGCTAATCCAAGTTTATCATTTTAAAAGTCTAATTTATCATTAGAAAACTCTTTTGCAATTATGTTAGCACAGCTGAAAACTGTAGTGCTGATTAAAGAAGAAATAAAACTGGCCTTCTTTAAACTGGCCTTCTAGGCAGAGTTGCAAAGAAAAAGCCATATCTCAGACTGGCTAATAAAAATAAAAGATTAAGATGGGCAAAAGAACACAGACACTGGCCAGAGGAACTCTGCCTAGAAGGCCAGCATCCCGGAGTTGCCTCTTAACTGTTGACGTTGAGACTGGTGTTTTGTGGGTACTATTTAATGAAGTTGCCAGTTAAGGACTTGTGAGGAGCCTGTTTCTCAAACTAGACACTGTATTTGTCCTCTTGCTCAGTTGTGCACCGTGGGACTCCAACTCCTCTTTCTATTCTGGTTAGTGCCAGTTTGCACTGTTCTGTGAAGGGAGTAGTACACAGCGTTGTACGAGATCTTCAGTTTCTTGGCAATTTCTCGCATGGAGTAGCCTTCATTTCTCAGAAGAAGAATGGACTGACAAGTTTCAGAAGAAAGTTATTCGTTTCTGGCCATTTTGAGCCTGTAATCGAACCCACAAATGCTGATGCTCCAGATACTCAACTAGACTAAAGAAGGCTAGTTTTTTTGCTTCTTTAATCAGCACTACAGTTTTCAGCTGTGCTAACGTAATTGCAAAATGATTTTCTAATGATCAATTAGCCTTTTAAAATGATAAACTTGGATTAGCTAACACAACGTGCCATTGGAACACAGGAGTGATGGTTGCTGATAATGGGCCTCTGTATGCCTATGAAGATACTCCATTAAAAAATCTGCTGTTTCCAGCTACAATAGTCATTTACAACATGAACAATGTCTACACTGTATTTCTGATAAATTTGATGTTATTTGAATGGACAAAGAAGTCCTTTTCTTTCCAAATCAAATACATTTCTAAGTGACCCTAAACTTTTGAAAGGTAGTGTATAAGGGGAGGTGTGAGTCTGATAACAGTATAGGGTGTGTATATAGGTTGCCTGGAAATCGATAAACAGACTTTCAATAGGGCATGGAAAAACATACCCTACCACATGTCAATATCTCTCTTTCTATGTGATCTTAGGCAACATTTTTATATTTGTTTTTTATATCCAAAGAGCGATAATGATTGCCTCATATTCTGCGATTTTGCTTGTGTCAGCAGATTTTTAGCTTTGTATTAAGACTCAATGAACATTATTCATTTGAGTGTCGTTGTGCTTAAAGCTGATTGGTTGGATTAGTAGATATCTCGTTGCTGTTTATTATTTGGTGTCCTGTCTCACATGAAGAGATGCATTTCACCTCCGTGTCAAGCCCACCTCAAGTGAATCGCTGTGTATTTCAGAGAAATAAATCCCTGTTAGTTCTGGTTAAAGTTGGAATCTTAACACTGTTATACTCCCTCTGAGATCATTGCACAACAGTACACGTGATAGAACAGCGGAGTATGTACTACATTTTTTTACGCTCCTTTTCAAAGACAAAACTATAACCACTGTATTGGTACGTCCAGTGGCTCTGTTTCACCTTGCTCATATCTCAGCTTTAAGGTGAGGTCTATACTAATGTAAGACGTTGACATACTTCAGCATTGGTGTCCACTGATGCCGGAGTTTCTGGATTTCTCATCCTCTCCATGATTGTAAAAAAACATAAAGGTTTCTGCAAAGACACCTGAATGTATTTAATGATAAAACTCACAGCCTCTGTGAAAGGACACACGCACACACACACACACACACACACACACACACACACACACACACACACACACACACACACACACACACACACACACACACACACACACACACACACAGCTAACTCAATAAAAATCTTGTATTAGCATGGTCCCTGTTGTAAAGCTTTAGACAGATTGAACAGAAATCTGGTTCTGATGGGATCCAGACTAGAACACAGGCAGAGCCAGGAAATCTGATGGCATCCAGATTAAAACACAGGCAGAGCCAGGGAATCTGATGGCATCCAGACTAGAACACAGGCAGAGCCAGGGAATCTGCTTTCAACAGACAAACACTTCTGTGTCTCCAAAATCACTGGTGTCAGGAGGGAACAGGCAGCAGCTGATGGAAGAGTGCCCTTGTTACTCCTCACCCCATTCCAGAGAGTTGGAGAGAGGAGAGGATAGAGACTCGACAAGATGAATTATGCAAAGCTGTCAGAGCCGGCTATTGTTGGAGGTGCTGGCTGTGTTAAAGTGAGCCGGCCTGATCCCCACCACCCTCCATCACCACTTTCACGACTCCCTTGGCAAAGGACCGTACGGTCCCTGCAAAAACAAATAGGAAAGGGCGAGGCCACAGAGTGGAAAGGATGGGAAGGGCAGCTAGCTTGGCATCGTGGTGGCAAGTGGAACATCTGGTAGAGGGGGACACGATGGAAACGATAACCATATGTTTTTATTGGCTTTATTTACAGACTACAGAGTCAGGGGTTACGTCAGGTGGTAAACGATAACCATGTGTTTTTAATGGCTTTATTAACAGACTACAGAGTCAGGGGTTACGTCAGGTGGTAAACGATAACCATGTGTTTTTATTGGCTTTATTAACAGACTACAGAGTCAGGGGTTACGTCAGGTGGTAAACGATAACCAGGTGTTTTTATTGGCTTTATTTACAGACTACAGAGTCAGGGGTTACGTCAGGTGGTAAACGATAACCATGTGTTTTTATTGGCTTTATTTACAGACTACAGAGTCAGGGGTTACGTCAGGTGGTAAACGATAACCATGTGTTTTTATTGGCTTTATTAACAGACTACAGAGTCAGGGGTTACGTCAGGTGGTAAACGATAACCATGTGTTTTTATTGGCTTTATTTACAGACTACAGAGTCAGGGGTTACGTCAGGTGGTAAACGATAACCATGTGTTTTTATTGGCTTTATTTACAGACTACAGAGTCAGGGGTTACGTCAGGTGGTAAACGATAACCATGTGTTTTTATTGGCTTTATTTACAGACTACAGAGTCAGGGGTTACGTCAGGTGGTAAACGATAACCATGTGTTTTTATTGGCTTTATTTACAGACTACAGGTGGTAATTGCTGGCTTTTGGACCCAATCTTTTTTTAAAGCCAATAAATGTAATAGTCAATCGGGAGAAAAAAACGATCTTATTACAAAATAATGCTTTTTGTTTATTGATGGAAATATCAGTCGATGGAAATACATTTGACCATCACGCTTATAGGTCTATAGGTTAATGTTCTTTAGTGGAATTAAATTGGGGCGTGTGTATTTTCATTAGTCATCATTTATCTTACAACACAACTATCACATGCGCACAGCATACAGAGCTTATTTTGAGCTTGAAACATGTGATTTGATAAGACCAGTCATTGCACAACAATTCTAAATGCAATCGCATGGCCACGATTAAAAAGAGCTACTATTTTTATTTCTCAACTGGCTAATTGAAGGGCGCCTCCCATTTGCCATTCAAGTGCATAGTCAACGGTAGGCAGTCTATCACCATGCCACCCAATGTGAGCTGGAGGCAGTGTGCATTTTCAAGACATATACTTAATTTTTTTAAAACCTGAACGTTTACTTCAGATTGTGAGGCATGTCTTTCCGTGTTTCAAAGTAGCCTAGGAACCATAGAAACGTAGAGGCAATTATTTTATAAAGACTTCCTCATATACAGTTGAAACCAGCATTTTTCTCCTCTTATTTTGGTTTTCAAATCAACTTTCTTTCGTTGTCTAGAAGCCAAAGGCACAATCCTAGTCATATTAGAAACCCTTCCTAGTTGCTGCATCTTTAGATTTCCCCTCTTTCTAAGTTTCTAACAGACATTGTTATCTCTGTCACATGTGGAACCGCTCGCATCAGATGTGCTGTTTAGAATGGTGTTTTCCCGCAAATTGCATTTTGGCAAATGTTTGTAAATGACATTTTATTGTCTGCTTCATTACAGGAATTGCGTGTTCTGTTAAGATGAATTACCATAATTTAAATGTGAATTCTGTCATTCTGAGCACTGTGGGTGGACTCCCTAATGGGTTACGCACTCAATGCATATGGGTCCCATAATTTCTCAAATGGCCGTTAAATTAAACTCTTCCCGGTCACATTGTCCGGCGCCTCATTTTCCATACGGAAACCCTGGGTCAGGGGGTCTGAGTTAATATTTAGAACAGGCCTTCGGAAATGTAATTACTTGAACAAAGAGGGCTTCGGGAAGATTTGCCGTTTCAGCAGGGAAGTCTCCAGTGGCTACTCTACTCTCTCTTTGCAAAATGCTGTTTGTGCTTACGTCAGGAATGTGGGTCACATTGGTTGAAACCAATTTATTTGTCTGTATTGGCTCTGAGACACGTCTGTGGTGGCTTCTCCTTTGGTCCTCTCATGTGAATCGTGAGTGTGAAGCAAAAAAAATCCAACACACAATCCCTGATTTTGTGTCCAAACAAGAGAATTGAGCCAAGATCATAAAAGCTTATATTCTCGAAAACTATGTTACCAAATTGACATCAAGACATTGCTTGACACTATATTATATATATGGTGTATGGTTAATGTTTAGAAGAACATTGAGACTGTATATAACAGAAGAAGGAGGTTTAGGAGGAACTGGCTGGGGAATCATAGACCTGAGTAGCACTGTGCTACGCTACATAGATCATGGAGTGTCACTTCCCCCTGCCTCACTGCCTTGTCAACGTTCCCACTGTGCCACTATAATACTGCAGTGTTGGCTTTTCCTTCTTGAGGTCATGGGTGACTGGCTGTCTCAATCAACCATATTATCAAAGGTGACACATACGGACCAGAGGGTTAGCATCCTAACAGTATGTAGGACAGTTCTCAATCCGAATGGGGAGACGTGGGGATAATTGTTGGTGTATTGCGGTAAGGCACTATGTGGACATTATGTAGGCCTATTTGTGGTTTTGGTATCCAAGCAACGAAGTGGCTTAATCCTTAGATAGAACTTCCTTGAGTTCACAGCACAGCACACTACACCAGACAGCTTCTATGAGTATCTCCCTAGTGTCCTCAAAGCGTCCCCATGTACAGGAACTACCTTCATCACATTTTGATGAACTCCGAAAAATGTTGGCGTTAGTAACTTTGGATCCTCCTGAGGAAGGCAGTATGTGTTCACATTAAAGACCTGCCCGGTCATTCACTTTGCTTTGTGAGAATCCGGCCCGCCACGACATTTCCCCATAACACACCCATGGGGACTTATAGCTGATTAGGACACTAATCTTATTCCCCCTGTTGGGTTGTCGGCGGCTCGACAGACAAGGGTCTTAGCAATATCGTCTATCAGCCCCTGTGTATAAAGTGGATAAATCAGAACGGATCACAATCGGGGAGGTTTGTGGGTGAGTCCGTTCTTGGCCACTGCACAATAATCTTTGTAAATGTGGGTTAACATCTCCACTCTTGTCTCTGCGTTTGAAAGTGTCTTTTAAGATTCCATCTCTGCATAGAAAGAAAGAACAACCTGTCACCTAGTGAAAGGACTTCTCACTAAAATTCTAGAGAAAATATTTTTTATTTTCTCTTGGATCCAAAGTTTCAGTTTCAGTACAGGGAAATGTGTAAGTGTCTGATACACCTGTCTTTGGGCTTCCAGCTGAGTCAAGACAGAAATGAAATCCTCACCAGTGAAAATCCCCCTTTTCACACTCTATAATTAAAGTATCTACATGACCTGTCGACCTCATACACAAACACACGTCCAAGTTGTGGACAAAAGGAATTTAGTCAAGACAATGGAGGTCTGAACTGAGGCTGAAAGAATAAAAGAAGGGGGGAGTGAGAGGAGAGGAGAGGAGATCTGCTTTATAGAGGAGTTCATGCAAGGATGGTGGGGGTTTAGGGATGGTGGGTTTGAGTGGGCTTACGGGTGGGGTTTGAGAGATGGTGGTGGTGTGAGTGTGCTTACGGGTGGGGTTTGAGAAATGGTGGTGGTGTGAGTGGGCTTACGGATGGGGTTTGAGAGTTGGTGGGTGTGAGTGGGCTTACGGGTGGGGTTTGAGAGGTGGTGGTGGTGTGATTGGGCTTACGGGTGGGGTTTGAGAGATGGTGGTGGTGTGATTGGGCTCACGTGTGGGGTTTGAGAGGTGGTGGGTGTCAGTGGGCTTACGGGTGGGGTTTGAGAGGTGGTGTGTGTGAGTGGGAGCTTTTGAAGATTAAGTCGGGGGATTAGTGTTATCTGAGCTTCTCGTCTCTCCCCTCTCTGTTTCCCAGGTAGAGCCAAATGGGGCTAAGTGGACAGACAGACAGAAATACAGACGGATAGACAGAGGGACAGACTTACCAACGGCGTAAACCGGAGTGGAATATCCCAAAGCGAGCGTCTCAGGAGAGAAGGACACAGTATGCAGGCAGCATGGAACAGGTGAAGGAGCAGCAGCCTTTCTGCTCACTCTCCAAGAGCCAGAGAGAGAGAGACCGTGAAAGGGAGAGGGATCGGGAACGGCGTCACACCGCATCATCAACAGACCAAGAAGGGGCCTGCCGTGTGCCAACCCAGAAGTCCTACAGCTCTAGCGAGACGTTGCAGGCCTACGACCATGACCCCGCCCGGCTGCTGTTCTCAGGCCGAGTCAAGGAGATGGCCCACCAGGAGACCAATGACTACAGCAGGCCAGGTCAGTACAGCCACAGCTCTATTCAAATAATATGAAAGGATGATTCATAATCGATCTGCTGTTTGGATATCATTTGTTTCATACGTGTACTTTTTAAACATACTTAACTTGGGAACACATGGAGTTTGGTATAATAAAAAAAATTGCAAGGTGTATTATAGAATTGAAATTAATTGTCTGCTGTTGAGATCATTGACATAGGAAAGATAGATAGAGAGATACTATATTAGTAAGTTTATCATTCTTTCATAGGGCCTCCCATGGGTTTCCTTGAAAACGTTATCTTGGTAATGCATGATCCATTAACCAGCATTCATAGTTCGTCATTTGAAGTTTGTATTACTCCATGATGAACAGTAGAGCTCTGTTCGATCTGTGCAGTATATACAGATCTGTGCAGTATATACAGAGCGCTTCACTTACCGTTGATAATTACCCATTGAACTGCTGAGCAAATAACCCACCGTTGTAATTGGTTGTTGGCAATTGGTAGGAAATGTTCATAATAAGAAAAAAGTTGGGTGGTTTATTTTAGTGTCATAGACGATTCTTGATTTTCTAAAATTGCATATTTTATGGCATATTTCTCATTGATGTCTGCTAATTGGCGCCAACTGGAAATGAATTGCATTCTAATTAGGCTGTGGGAAGAATGTTCATTTCCCCTTTATTTCTAGATCAAATTACAACCTTTAATGAAAAGGTAATGAGCGATTAGACTTATTATCACTTCAATTATCAATAATTGTTATCTACACATTTCAAAGTTTTATCTGTTTTTAAAAGTAAATTCACACCTTAAGTCAAATGTATAGTTTAAGGTTATTAATTGTCTTTTGAAGTTTTTAACACATGACATACAATATTGCCAAAGTCTGGAATCGCTCCCCTGCAGTTTTTCCTTTAAAATGTTCTTTGTCAATTTCACTTGTTTAAATGTTTTCTACCATGAAAAAAACAGTAAACTAAATCAAATGACAGTTTTAAATGAAATTATTCATTGCTAATTTACTTACATTAATCTTGCTACCTGTCTTGTCTGCACTAATGATATTTCTATATTAATGTGGATAAAATACATGTCTATAATCTTATGCAGCATGACATGACATTCACCATTATTCAGCTACCTGAATACATTTTTTTATAGAATGACTTTGAATGTATATATGAAAACATATATATCGATAAATATATACACTGAACAAGATTTTCCATCCAAACTTGTTTTAGTTCTGTCCACGCATTTAGAAATATATATTCAGTGAAAAGTACATTAATTGTAGATTTTTGCTGTTTACTTCAGATTACATTATTTTTTTCTAAATCCAGCATTGACATCCTGTAAATTCCTTTGCATCTCTGTTTTTCACCATTTTGTTTCTCTATTAAATCAACACTTTAGATCCAGATTTACAAACAATTTAGACACAGAATTGTGGAACTCTTTCAATTTACAAAAAAAACAAAAATTTGGGTAGTTGTACAATGAGTGGGAGTCTCTTTTCTCTGAGTACGCACCCACAGTTTTTAAGGAACTCAGTCTGGCTTTCAACGGACTCTTGAAAGTTGTAATAGTAGAATGCACGAGGTGCAATTTGGAAATTGGGTCGTGCATCATCAGTTTTACTCTTGTCATGTCAGTCATTGCATACATTAGAGAGCTATTTATAACTTGTCAGAAATGTCCAGATCAACAAGGCCATGTTTTTTTAGCCCATAGATTTTGTTGTAACGTTCAAGTCACTCAAATATCACATGAATACACGTTAGACATGGCAACATGAATAGAATTGCAGGAAATAAGGTTTAAACCTGCAAAATGTTCTCTCCGCCAACAAGAGGGGTATGAACAGTTTGTGTCAAACCATGCTTGTGCCCATAGAAATAGCCGTGGCGCGCGTGCACGGTGGGGTGGGGGTGGGGGGTGGGGGGGGGGTTGTTTTCAGCAGAAGTCCTATCATCTTCCATCTTGCTTGAATGTACAGTATGTCTGTTGTGACTTGTCTTCTGATTTACTGGTTGGCTTTTATTTTTGTGAGGCTTCTATTTGAGTTAAGCCTACTGCCCTTCTAAGAACAGACATTTTAAGAATCACAAAAATATTTAAGCTACACATTTTGGCAAAATGGCAGTCATTGTAAATAAGGATTTGTTCTTAACTGACTTGCCTCATTAAAAATAAAACAAAACGTCCGCACCAGATATTCTGGGTTTGGGATTGGGGTTTGATAACATTGTTAAATTATAGGCCTGCTATTTGGTTTTGTCTGTACAGGACAGGCCTTCTCGCTGAGGCAACTTGGGATATGTGAGGCCTCCACACGCAGAGGCCTGGCCCTCTGCCCTGAAACAGGCCTCTCGCACCCCCTTGGTAGCTACTCCAGAGGAACGGTCCCCACAAAGAATAATGAGCACACATCTCCGGAACGTACCATGGCTCTCTGGGGCAGGGGTGCCAAGTCAGGCCAAAGCTCATGCCTGTCTAGTCGCTCCAACTCGGCCATTACCCTGACAGACACCAAAATGGACAATAAGTCGGACAACGAAATTGGTGAGTCTGCCACACCTTTATTTGTTAATTGTGATCCCCCTTATTCCTGTTTTTGTGGAGGTTTAAGTAGGAAGTTAATCGCACAACAAATGTGCAAACTAGTAAGCATTGTACCGGTAATATTTCATTGGTGCTCAGGAAATCTCTTTCATTGGTGGAAGCGATAAGCGGTAGATTCTGATTGGGCATGTGCAGCTGCTGTTTGGGGATAAAAGGAATGTTTCATGGCCTCTTGTGGATAAGAATTTGGTCTTCCAATTGAGTGTTTGGTAGTCACCTGGTCACCTCCACATGGAAGCTGGGGAGTTTGATAAAGTTTCCCCTTGGGCTAGTGTGTAATCAAAGATAGCTTTGTAAAGCGTCGGTCAGAGATTTCGCATAGAAATTCCACAGTAGTTGAACGAGCACACACAATAGCTGATTTAAGAAGGTTCAATGGTTTGAAGTGCAAATTTGATCATGCTCGAAACCCAAAACTTAAGACTGTGGTATTCTTTTGAAGGAAGATCTTCTGTGCATCAAATGCGGGATAAAAAAATATACATTTCTGTTTATACTTAAGTGATAAATGACTCTTTCTTTTTGATTTAGAAAGGGTTTGTACTCAAACAAAAAGCGGTCTATACAGCTATCTTAAAGTTATTTTGTTGCTTTTGTTGTGTATAGAATGTGAGGCACTTTCAGTGTATAATATTCCTTGCAGTGATAACTTTTTAACTTTTTATCCGGCATTCGTCAATGACTTTACAAAAAGTACAATGTTTTGCCTCCAACTTTGAAGTGATGTTATTGTCTATTACTTATTTATTCATGTCGTTGTGCTATTATATTTTCTACACATCATCCATGGTCTCAAATTCGTTCTTAGAGCAGTTTTGGCAACTTTTGCTGCTGTTAAGCTAATTTGAGGAATACTTTTATCTTTAATGCTCTCAAAAAGCATTGAAAATCTAATTACCATAGTGGTATGTATTGTCATCTCATATGTTTGCTATCGCCATACTTTTCAATAAGCATTACCAAAGGTACAGAAGAAAGAGAGATGATAGTAGTGGATTATCCAATAATTATCCACAGACTTTCAACTGGCCAGAACATATAGAAAGGTCACATGGTACAAAGGAAATATTTTGTGTTCAGAGCAAGCAATTTATATTTCAGTTATGTTCCAGAGAGATATTCCATACCACACTTGAGACGTAGATCTGAGACGTGGATCTTTCGCCTCTCTTAAGTGCCTTTTTTCCTTATATAACATTATTTTGTTTTATTATAGTCTCCAACTACTTTGTGACTACTACTGATGTAAAAAGGGCTTTATAAAATACATTTGCATTTGATTGGATGGAAAAACGTGTGGAAAATAAATTGATGCAAGGGTAGTGATCGGAAGGATTAATGCTCCCACCAAAGTCCACATCTGCTTGTTCACACACTTCAATTTCTGTGTCCTCATCGAGTTTTTTAAAGCCCCACATTATTCATGTGACGCCATGTCATTCCAAATAACTCATTGATGACGTGTACTGGGAGGAAAATAAGACATTCAAGGCACCTAACAAGGTGTTTTCTTATCTACATTACTTTTCCTCCATGTTTGTTGCAGCTGTTGCATGCGATCTCTGTGGCTCAGAAAGCACATTGGAGTTAGCTGGCTTCAAAAGGCTCTGACCTGGCCTCCTACCCCCACTACCCCCCGCAGCATCTCTCCTTTGGTGTCTCTTTTGGAGATGTCTGGAGTGCTGCAGCTCATTTGTTCTTGTTAGTGCGACTCCCCGCTGTGACTTTTATCTCGCCCAATTTCCACCCTATTATTTTAATCATAGGGAAAATAAGCAATACGTGCCACATCTTGTTTGCAGGTAGCTAAGCTACCACCCGTTAGGAAGGCGCGGAAAGATGCCCAGAGTTCTCGAATTTGAATTAAACCCTAACCACGGGTAACTTTTCCGTCAGTTGTGCTTGTTTGTTCGTTTGTAGCTTAACCTTATTTGGATGTTTTTTTGTGAATGATAAGAGGTTCAGATCTTGACGTGTCATGCACTAATCAACAGCTACATTGTTGATTTGTTATCGTGTTATCCTTATCTTGTATCAGATGGCTACTTTTATTTTCAACTTGAGCAAAGGGGAAAAAGTCATCCTTTAATACTGCTTTAGATCTCATTCTTTCTCTCTTTTTGTCATGAAGCATTACACTTTCGACTTTCACTATTTAATGAAGCAGCTAAGAGGAATTACCCATCCAAAGGTTTCCATCAACTGAATATGCATGTGAAAGCCGTTACAAAGGGGCGTTCAGCTCCACTTATTCATAAATGAACTCAATATTTCATTGTAATTTGCACCGTTCTGGGCAGTCAGACACAGAAGACTACTACAGTCTTGGCAGACTGTCGGGCTATAGCATCTGCAACTGTTAATAACTGCCTGATCCAAGAGAAAGAAGACTAAGATTAAAGACTGTGTCTTTGCTGGCTGTGTTTCATTCCAAAAGAATCCAGAGAATTTAAGGTCCAGATTGACAGATTTACTTTGTTGGTTGTGATGTTGGTTGTGATGTTGGTTGTGATGTTGGTTGTTTTGTCGGTTGTGATGTTGGTTGTTTTGTTGGTTTGGGATGTTGGTTGTTTTGTTGGTTTGCGATTTTGGTTGTTGTGTTAGTTGGGATGTTGGTTATTTTGTTGGACTGTTGTGTTGGCCCTGATGATGGGTTATTAATGCTATGTGTCTGTGACATTTTATCAGTGCAAAAATTGCAAAAGAAGTCCAATTTATCCAAACAATGAAGACAGCCACCAAAGACAGTTTTACACACCACTCTCAAATGGAGTATAACTCCTGGCTGCTTTGTGTGAACCCTTCCAGTAAAAGGTTAATTGAATTACACGAGAAGACATTGTAACATGCAGTGCAGCACAGCACACACCAGAGAGCTGTGGGTATATGAAAGCACCTCACACACACACACACACACACACACACACACACACACACACACACACACACACACACACACACACACACACACACACACACACACACACACACACACACACACACACACACACTGGGAGTCTAACAAACAAAGGTTACACACCATCTGTCAACTCCTGCCTCAGATCCGCATCACATCATGATTACAGTGGAATCATTCTATTGATCATGGAAAATAAAAACACCCTCACACTGCCTATATAATTCAATATGGCCTAAGTTGTGAATATACAGAATAAATAAAACCTTTAGTTTGGTCAAAGGCTCTGAACATCTGTGACGTTTTTGAAGAAGAGCTGAGAACGCATCAGTGTGTTTGAGCCACAGACCCTAGTGGCCTGAGTGCCGGCCACGTCCAACTCTTGATATTTTCTCCTCTCCTGGTCCCATTGACTGTTCCCTCTCAGAAGAGTTGCCTTCATCTTTTGTCGGACCGTGTCAATGTATGTAGGACACTGGCTGCGTGATGTGTGTACAGCGCAGAGGTGTCATGGGGGTAACATGCACATCCATCAACTGAACCCACACTGCATTCTATTTTGGTGGAAGACAGAGAGAGCTTGGTGTGGAAGATTTCCTTGCTGTTTTATTGGGTAAAGGGTCAATTCCATTGGATCTAAACTTCTGTTACTTATTTGATAAGACTTGACTCATTTCTTTTTAGCTCCTAGTGGAGAATAATTCATGCCCAAATCATACCTCGACGACCTCTTTTCTAAAATAGATTTCAATTCATCCTGTGTGGTTACAGAGGAATTGAACCTGGCCTTGTTGTCCAAACCGATTGCGCTTGCCATTGTTGGTTAGCCGTTGGTAAGCAAAACAGGCCATTGAGCTTTCCATTGTTGGATTGCCTTTGGTAAGCAGTTGCATACACCAGACCAGACTGTACAACATGCTATTATAATTAAGACCTACTCTGGCATTGTCAATTACCAGACCTGCTATTGACTGTACTATATAGAAAGGGCTCATTTCATTTCAATAGGCAGCCTGATGGAGTAGCTGTATTAGCCTCCAACATGGAAACAGTTAGGGGTCTATTTCTCAACACATGGCAACGGATTAGGCTGCGTGTTGAGGCTGTGGTGTATATATAACTGTCTCAGAGCTACTTGTCCTTTTCCTTTCTTTTCAACAGAATTAGCATCATTAGCATCTACTCAAGTGTAACATCATGTTCCTTGAATAATACAATGCAGAGCTAATTTCGATCGTTGGTGGCTTTTCCCCTGTTGATACACTGTGTTTTTTTGCTGGAGCAATCTTAGCTTTTGTAGACATCAGATCAAATCAAACGCTACGGGTTAAGACTACTTGTCAAACGGCCAAATCACATTGATGCTTATTGACGCTCCTATGTCGACTATATGTTTTGAATGACAACTCTTCTCCGATGAGCTCAGATATTGAAAAGGAAGGAAATATGGTTGACAAGCCATTATAATACTGTGTGTATCCCTGTAAATAAGATGGGAATTTATGGAAACTTAAAAGCAGCTATAAAGAGTGAAAATAAAAATAAAATAATTCTCATATGGCATGTTTTAAACATGAGTCACATGAGGGAAACTCACATTAAGAACAGTCTAATAGTCAGAGGACATGCATGCTGTGAATATGCATGCTAGGGGTGTGAACGTTTTAATGTTTCAGCGAAATTGGGATCCTTAATGTTAAGTGCCCAGAAACCTGCTCCTTTTACTCTCTGTTCCAAACGTGCTAGACGATCAGTATAATATATAACATATAACTTTAGCTGTACCCTTATCCTACTTCTCCTCTGTTCCTCTGGTGATGTGGAGGTTAATCCAGGTCCTGAAGTGCCTAGCTCCACTCCCACTCCCCATGTGCTCTCATTTGTTGACTTCTGTAACCGTAAAAGCCTTGGTTTCATGCATGTTAACATTAGAAGCCTACCCCCTAAGTTTGTTTAACTCGCAGCTTTAGCACACTCTGCCAACCTGGATCTCTTAGCTGTGTCTGAATCCTGGCTTAGAAAAACCACCAAAAACCCTGAAATCTCCATCGCTAAATATAACATTTCCCACCAAGTTAGAACTGCCAAAGGGGGCGGTGTTGCAATCTACTGCAAAGATAGCCTGCAGAGTTCTGTATTACTATACAAGTCTGTACCCAAACAATTCTAGTTTCTACTTCTAAAAGTTAACCTTTCCAGAAACAAAATTCTCACTGTTGCCGCTTGCTGTAGACCTCCCTCTGCCCCCAGCTGTGCCCTCGATACCATATGTGAATTGATTTCCCCCCATCTATCTTCTGAGCTTGTGCTACTAGGTGACCTAGGACATGCTTAACACCTCGGCCATCCTACAATCTAAGTTTGATGCCCTCATTCTCATACAAATAATCAATGAACCTACCAGGTACAACCCAAAATCCGTAAACACGGGCACACTCATAGATGTCATTCTAACTAACTCGCCCTCCAAATACACATCTGCTGTTTTCAATCAAGATCTCAGCGATCACTGCCTCATTGCCTGCATCTGTAATGGGTCTGCGACCAAACGACCACCCCTCATCACTGTCAAACGCTCCCTAAAACACTTCTGTGAGCAGGCCTTTCTAGTCGACCTGGCCGGGGTATCCTGGAATGACAATTACCTCATCCCGTCAGCAGATGATGCCTGGCTATTCTTTAAAAGTGCCTTCCTCACCATCTTAAATAAGCATGCCCCACTCAAAAAATGTAGAACTAGGAATAGATATAGTCCTTGGTTCACTCCAGACCTGTCTGCCCTTGACCAGCACAAAAACATCCTGTGGCGTTCTGCATTAGCATCGAATAGTCCCCGTGATATGCAACTTTTCAGGGAAGTTAGGAACAAATATACACAGGCAGTAAGAAAAGCTAAGGCTAGCATTTTCAAACAGAAATTTGCATCCTGTAGTACTAACTCAAAAAAGTTCTGGGACACTGTAAAGTCCATGGAGAATAAGAGCACCTCCTCCCATCTGCCCACTGCTCTGAGGCTAGGAAACACTGTTACCACTGATAAATCCACTATAATTGAGAATTTCAATAAGCATTTCTCTACGGCTGGCCATGCTTTCCACCTGGCTACCCCTACCCCGGTCAACTGCCCGGCACCCTCCACAGCAACCCGCCAAAGCCCCACCATTTCTCCTTCACCCAAATTCAGATAGCTGATGTTCTGAAAGAGCTGCAAAATCTGGACCCATACAAATCAGCTGGGCTAGACAATCTGGACCCTCTCTTTCTAACATTATCTGCCGAAATTGTTGCAACCCCTATTACTAGCCTGTTCAACCTCTCTTTCTTTATCGTCTGAGATTCCCAAAGATTGGAAAGCTGCCGCGACCATCACCCTCTTCAAAGGGGGGACACTCTTGACCCAAACTGCTACAGACCTATATCTATCCTACCCTGTCTTTCTAAGGTCTTCGAAAGCCAAGTTAACAAACAGATTACCGACCATTTCAGAACCCACCGTACCTTCTCCGCTATGCAATCTGGTATCAGAACTGGTCATGGGTGCACCTCAGCCACGCTCAAGGCCCTAAACGACATCATAACCGCCATCGATAAGAGACATTACTGTGCAGCCGTTTTCATCAACCTGGCCAAGGCTTTCGCCTCTGTCAGTCACCACATTCTTATTGGCAGACTCGACAGCCTTGGTTTCTCAAATGATTGCCTCGCCTGGTTCACCAACTACTTCTCTGATAGAGTTCAGTGTGTCAAATCGGAGGGCCTGTTATCCGGACCTCTGGCAGTCTCTATAGGTGTGTCACAGGGTTAAATTCTCGGGCTGACTCTCTTCTCTGTATACATCAATGATGTTGCTCTTGCTGCTGGTGATTTTCTGATCCACCTCTATGCAGACAACACCATGCTGTATACTTCTGGCCCCTCTTTGGACACTGTTAACTAACCTCCAGACAAGCTTCAATGCCACACAACTCTCCTTCCGTGGCCTCCAACTGCTCTTAAATGCAGGTAAAACTAAATGCATGCTGTTCAATCAATCACTGCCCGCACCTGCTCGCCCGCCAGCATCACTACTCTGGACGGCTCTGACTTAGAATACGTGGACAACTACACATACCTGGCTGTCTGGTTAGACTGTAAACTCTCCTTCCAGACTCGCATTAAGCATCTCCAATCCAATCCTGTATGCTCTCGTTGGTAGGCCCTCGCTTCATACTCGTCGTCAAACCCACTGGCTACAGGTCATCTACAATTCTCTGCTAGGTAAAGCCCCACCTTATCTCAGCTCACTGGTCACCATAGCAGCACCCACTCGTAGCACGCACTCCAGCAGGTATATCTCACTGGTTACCCCCAAAGCCAATTCCTCCTTTGGTCGTCTTTCCTTCCAGTTCTCTGCTGCCAATGACTGGAACGAACTGCTGGAGACTCACATCTCCCTCACTAGCTTTAAGCACCAGCTGTCAGAGCAGCTCACAGATCTCTGCACCTGTACATAGCCCATCTGTAAACAGCCCATCTATTTACCTACCTCATCCCCATACTGTATTTATTTATTTACCTTGCTCCTTTGCACCCCAGTATCTCTACTTGCACATTCATCTTCTGCACATCTACAATTCTAGTGCTTAATTGCTATATTGTAATTACTTCACCACGATGGCCTATTTATTGCCTGAACTTACCTCATTTGCACTCACTGTATATATACTTTTTCTTTTCTTTTGTTCTACTGTATTATTGACTGTATGTTTAGTTTATTCCTGTATACCTGTATACTTTATACCTGTACATAGCCCATCTATAATTTAGCCCAAACAACTACCTCTTTCCCTACTGTATTTATTTATTTATTTAGCTCCTTTGCACCCCATTATTTCTATTTCTGCTTCGCACATTCTTCCCACTGCAAATCTACCATTCCAGTGTTTTAATTACTATATTGTATTTACTTCGCCACCATGATCTTTTCTTTGCCTTTACCGCCCTTATCTCACCTCATTTGCTCACATCGTATATAGCCTTATTTTTCTACTGTATTATTGACTGTATGTTTGTTTTACTCCATGTGTAACTCTGTGTTGTTGTATGTGTCGAACTGCTTTGCTTTATCTGTCACGTTCTGACCATAGTTCTTTTGTGTTTTCCTTGTTTCAGTGTTGGTCAGGACGTGAGCTGGGTGGGCATTCTATGTTGTATGTCTAGTTTGTCTATTTCTATGTTTGGCCTGATATGGTTCTCAATCAGAGGCAGGTGTTAGTCATTGTCTCTGATTGGGAACCATATTTAGGTAGCCTGTTTTGTGTTGGGTTTTGGTGGGTGGTTGTTTCCTGTCTTTGTGTTCTCTGCACCAGATAGGACTGTTTTGGTTTTGCCACGTTTGTTATTTTGTATTTGTGTAGTGTTCACGTTATCATCTTTCATTAAACATGTTGAACACGAACTACGCTGTATTTTGGTCCTCCTCTCCTTCAACGGAAGAAAGCCGTGACAGAATCACCCACCAAAACAGGACCAAGCAGCGTGGTGACAGGCAGCGGCAGGAGGAGCAGCGCAATCAGGACTTCTGGACTTGGGAGGAGATCCTAGACGGGAAAGGACCCTGGGCACAGCCAGGAGAATATCGCCGCCCCAAAGAAGAGCTTGAGGCAGTGAAGGCGGAGTGGCGCTGGTATGAGGATGCAGCACAGCGGTGCGGATGGAAGCCCGAGAGTCAGCCCCAAAAATTTCTTGGGGGTGGCACACAGGAAGTGTGGCGAAGCCAGGTAGGAGACCTGTGCCGACTTCCTGTGCTTACCGGAGGGCGAGAGAGACTGGGCAGGCACTGTGTTATGCTGTGGAGCGCACGGTGTCCCCAGTGTGGGTGCATAGCCCGGTGCGGTACATACCAGCTCCTCGTATCGGCCGGGCTAGAGTGGGCATCGAGTCAGGTGCCATGAAGCCGGCTCTACGAATCTGGTCTCCAGTGCGTCTCCTTGGGCCGGTGTACATGGCACCAGCCTTACGCATGGTGTCCCCGGTTCACCTGCATAGCCCAGTGTGGGCTATTCCACCTCGACACCCTGGCAGGGCGACCGGGAGCATTCAACCAGGTAAGGTTGGGCAGGCTCGGTCCTCAAGAGCTCCTGTGCGCCTGCACGGTCCAGTCTATCCAGTGCCACCTACACGCACCAGCCCTCCGGTGGCAGCCCTCCGCACCAGGCTTCCTGTGCGTGTCCAGAGTCCAGTACTCCCTGTTTCCCTTCCCCGCACTCACCCTGAGGTGCGTGTCTTCGGCCAGTACCACCAGTGCCGGCATCACGTACCAGGGCTACAGTGCGCCTCGCCGGTCCAGAGCTGCTAGAGTCTCCCGTCTGTCATGAGCCGCCAGAGCCGCCAGTCTGCAAGGAGCCGCCAGAGCCGCCAGTCTGCAAGGAGCCGCCAGAGCCGCCAGTCTGCAAGGAGCCGCCAGAGCCGCCAGTCTGCAATGAGCCGCCAGAGCCGCCAGTCTGCAAGGAGCCGCCAGAGCCGCCAGTCTGCAAGGAGCCGCCAGAGCCGCCAGTCTGCAAGGAGCCGCCAAAGCTGCCAGTCTGCAAGGAGCCGCCAGAGCCTCCAGTCTGCAAGGAGCCCCAGAGCCGCCAGTCTGCAAGAGCCGCCAGAGCCGCCATTCAGCCAGGATCTGCCAGAGCCGCCATTCAGCCAGGAGCTGCCAGAGCCGTCATTCAGCCAGGAGCTGCCATGTTTGTTATTTTGCATTTGTGTAGTGTTCACGTTATCGTCTTTCATTATACATGTTGAACACGAACTACGCTGCCTTTTGGTCCTCCTCTCCTTCGACGGAAGAAAGCCGCTACATTATCTTGGCCAGGTCGCAATTGTAAATGAGAACTTGTTCTCAACTAGCCTACCTGTTTAAATAAAGGTGAAATAATAAATAAATCAATAAAAATAAAACATGTAGTAGAAAGGTCAAAGTAACGTAGAGGAAATAGAGCCATTGAGATGATTGATGACAGTGACCAGGGAGGACAGTGTCACTTTCATTGTCAAACTCATTATATTATTATTATAGAGTCCTCCTCTTCTCATATTATATTTATTTTAAAGTACAGCCCAGCAGAAACACTCAATCATATGAACATTCACTCACTCACGCCCACACAAACTTTAGCACATGCACACACACATACTGTACACACGATGAGTGATACGTAACATCTTCCACCCTTAAATATGAAGAATCTCTATTCTCCTTGACTGTATAGCGCTTCTTACAATGTGCAAAACATCCCACGGCTATATATACTGAAATATAAACATTTCAACGATTTTACTGAGTTACATTTCATATAAGGAAATCAGTCAATTGAAATACATTCATTAGGCCCTGATCTATGGATTTCACATGACTGGGCAGGGGCACAGCCATAGGCCCATCCACTTCCAGCCATAGGCCCAACCAGGCCCACACACTGGGGAGCCAGGCCCAGCCAATCAGAATGAGTTTTTCGCCGCAAACTGGCTGTATTACAAACAAAAAATCATCCTCAGTTTCATTAGCTGCCCGGGTGGCTGGTCTCAGATGATCCGTCAGGTGAAGAAGCTAGGATGGGGAGGTCCTGGGCTCGCGTGGTTACAAATGGTCTGTGGTTGTGAGGCCATTTGGACGTACTGCCATATTCTCTAAAATTCTCTTCTATCAAGGCTTTCGACTAGACGTTGGGACATTGCTGCGGTGCGGGGACTTGCTTCTATTCAGCCACAAGAGCATTAATGAAGTCGGCACTGATGTTGGGCGATTAGGCCTGGCTCGCAGTCTGCATTATATTTCATCTCAAAGGTGTTCGATGGGGTTGAGATCAGGGCTCTGTGCAAGCCAGTCAAGTTCTTCCATGCCAATCTCGAGAGATCATTTCTGTATGGACCTTGCTTTATGCACACGGGCATTGTCATGAAACAGGAAAGGGCCTTCCCCAAACTGTTGCCAAAAAGTTGAAAGCACAGAATCGTCTAGAATGTCATTATATGCTGTAGCATTAAGATTTCCCTTCAATGGAACTAAGTGGCCTAGCCTGAACCATGAAAAACATCCCCAGACCATTATTCTTTCTCCACCAAACGTTACAGTTGGCACAATGCATTCAGGCAGGTAGCATTCTCCCGGCATCCGCCAAAACCAGATTTGTCCGTTGGACTGCCAGATGGTGAAGCGTCATTCATCACTAGAGAGAACGTGTTTCCACTGCTCCAGAATCCAATGGCGGCGAGCTTTACACCAATCCAGCCAACACTTAGGCTGGGTTTCTGTACAGCACTTTGAGATATCAGCTGATGTACGAAGGGCTATATAAATCAATTTGATTTGATTTGATTTGACTTAGCTTTGCGCATGGTGATCTTAGGCTTGTGTGCGGCTGCTCGGCCATGGAAACCCATTTCGTGAAGCTTCCGACAAACAGTTATTTTGCTGACGTTGCTTCCAGGGGCAGTTTGGAACTCGGTAGTGAATGATACAGCAGAGGACAGATGATTTTTACATGCTACATGCTTCAACACTCGGCGGCCAGTTCTGTGAGCTTGTGTGGCCTACCACTTCGCAGCTGAGCCGTTGTTACTCCTAGACGTTTCCACTTCACAATAGCAGCACTTACAGTTGACCGGGCAGCTCTAGCAGGGCAGAAATTTGACTAACTGACTTGTTGGAAAGGTGGCATCCCATGACGGTGTCACGTTGAATGTCACTGAGCTCTTCAGTACAGGCCATTCTACTGCCAAGTTTGTCAATGGAGATTGCATGATTGTGTGCTCAATTTTATACATCTTTCATAAACTGGTGTGGCTGAAATAATATAATCCACTAATTTGAAGGGTTGTCCATCTACATTTGACCATGCAGTGTGTATATACTGTATGTATATATGTGTATGTGTGTGTGTGTGTGTTTGTCAAGGGGTCTGAAGACTTTCCGAAGGCACTGTACATCCTTGACTTTTTCCACATTTTGTTGTGCTACAGTCTGAATTTAAAATGGATTATATTTATAGTTTTATCACTGGCCTACACACAATACCCCATATTGTCAAAGTGGAATTATGTTTTTCGAAATAAAAAATTATAGAAATGAATGGAAAGCTGAAATGTCTTGAGTCATTATGTTTTCTAAGCCTTTGTTATGAAAAGCCTAAATAAGTTCAGGAGTAAAAAGGGTCTTGTCAAGTCACATAATAAGTAGCATGGACTCACTCTGTGTGCAATAATAGTGTTTAACATGATTTTTGAACGACTACCTCATGTCTGTACCCCACACATTCTGTAAGGTCCCTCAGTGAATTTCAAACACAGATTCAACCACAAAGACCACAAAGGTTTTCCAACGCCTCACAAATAAGGTACCTATTTTGTAGATGGGTATAAAAACAACATACATGTAATATCCCTTTGGGCATGGTGAAGTTATTCATTACACTTTGGATGGTGGATCAATACACCTCAATGTGATTTTCTGGATTTTTTTCTTCTCATTTTGTCTGTCATAGTTGAAGTGTACCTATGATGAAAATTACAGGCCTCTCTCATCTTTTTAAGTGGGAGAATTTGCACAATTGGTGGCTGACTAAATACTCTTTTGCCCCACTGTATATATTCCTGACAATGACATTGCTCATCCTGATATTTCTTAATTTCTTTCTTTTTAACTTTTTGGACAATGTGTGTATAGTTTTGTATTGCTAGGTATTACTGCACTGTTGGAGCTAGAGACAAAAGCATTTCACTGCACCTGTGTACTCAACCAATGAACTTTGAACAGTCGATTGAACTCGTTTCCCTTTGAATGGTTTACTTCTGAAAGGGGTAAATTCACTTTAAGAATATAAAATATTTTATTTTGGTCAATTATGGGCATGTTTTGGTCATTTAGTAACTTTCAGCAGTCTCTGTCTAGCTACTGTCTTATATTGTAATTTGGTTTGATTGACCACAGTCCCCCAAAAAATATTCACCTCTCCCCTGCAACTCTTTCCCAAGCCGTTCCTGAAGATATGTTCTCAGTGGAAATATGTTCTTAGTCAATTGACCTGTAACAGTAAGAGTTAAAAATAAAACTGTGAGCTTCCGGTACTTGACGCAAACCATATCCCATCCTGGGACGATGTGTGGTGTATTAATATGGCCTGCAGTGGTAACAGTGGAGGTCACTCCGATAAATTGGTCAGGTTGCCTTTTAGCAGCTCGGTCACAGCCCATTTATCTTGTTACCCCACTCTATCCATTTAGTGGTCTCAATAGTGGGATTAGACAATGGAGCAGCACCAGGCACCCAATGACGGAGCGGCTGGCAAATAGGTTGTAGTGTTGCCTTAGCTATTGTTATTTTTTTCTTTCTCTTGGTTTTTGAAGGATCTGTCTGTTTTCTGGAATAAGTCTTGATGTGTTTATATTTTTGCTCAGGAAAAGTGAGTTATAGTTGCTTTCGTAGACAAGGCTTAATCGGTCTTGATCGGGCGAGGCAAATAGGCGGTGTCAAAATGAACCTTGAAATGAAGAGGGAAAATAGAAATGCTATATCAGGTTGTTTTGGTTTGGTGTGTGGAACTGCACACTAACCCTCCCATCAATTATCAAAGCTAAAACTCATTTCAGCCCCCTCAGCACTGCATAGAATTGTCTCTTTCAGTACCATTCAAACACATATATAAAAACATGAATTGAAGTGGCAAGGACACTGTAGAAATAAATATTCCTTAGATAATTGGAAGATTATTTCCTCCTCTACAGTTGTTGAGAGAGAATGGTCTCCCTTTAATGTGGTGTGTTGTGTTGACTGAGTAACCTGAGACTTCTACTGCATCCTGAGAGGGATATATACACTTAGAAACAGCAATTAATTCAGTTCTCAGTGCTGCCATGGGGTTTCTGCTATTGCCTATGGTGGTGATGTTAAAAGGTGTAGTTGTAAGCTTCTATTTTCTATTATAAGTGTGGAAGTCCTCCAAAACACCAACAAACAAGCCAGAAGGAGTCTTTGTAAGTGCAAACTCAAAGAAGAAAAGGTAATGGTGCCTTGATTAGAGCAAATAGAGCATTTTTGTGTTTTGTTTCAGCCATGATTGTGTATGTAGGCTTCAGTAATGCACCCTACAACCGCAGGGGAAAATGAGCTGTGGAGTGCATCTTCAAGGATGGTGTAGAAATGGGGTCTGGGGAAATTGGCATACTATCATTATTATAGAGTGATGATTGGAATTTGCCTTCTTTTGTGGATGGAAGATTATCATACTTATCCTGCCAACAATAGGACATTCACATTTGGTAGTCATTCCCATTTAGAAACAATCAGCACCCTGGTTTTTCATCCATCCCTTGCAATCAAAGCAAATACTTTAATGGTGGAAAGTACCTGTTTCCTGACCCTCTTTTGGACTTTGAGAGTCTTGAAAAAGACACATTTTGTCTACTCAGACTCCTTCTCGACCAAGCTGTTTGTTTTCCAATCACTTAAAAGATGCACCAAGGGATAACACAATATTTCTAGAGTTTGCTCTTTAAATAAGTATGGGGATGACATTTGGGACTTCATTATAATGGCTGCAGAGAGATTTTTTTTCTCCCGTCCCTCTGCTGCATAACAGAAGAAATTTACTGTGGCTGAACAACATTACTCACAAATAATACACTACAGTCTGCCTCACACAGAAGCTGTGTTACATTTGAGATAAAGCTTTGGTGGTGGGACTGATAACATGATCCATATTACATTACATCATCCTAGCATTCTGTTGCCATATATCAGCTTCCCTTTTGAAATATGGCCTGCTGCACTGTTCCTGTTTCTGCACCAATGTGAACATCCTCCTACAGCACAGCAACACATCGACACTGTTTAGTGGGCTAGCTGTTCACACATTTAATATAGTGGTGTAGAGGAAGTCCAGTATTTGAAATCAAATGTTGTACAACACAAAATCAAATAATGAATTCCTTGCTTTTCCTGTGGTCCAAACACGCTCCCCTGCCAAAATGGATACACTGGAGGTTAGGGTCAGGCAGTAACCAGATGTTCATACCTTCATACTGTTCCTTACTGCCAGTGCAAACAAGGGGCGCTATTGTTTTCAAAATGTGTTTTTTTACGCACAAAACAAATTTAGGCAGTAGGGATCCTGATCCAGGAGGAGATTGATTGTCTCTGCTGTAACCACAAAGGTTGATCTTGCAAGCTAGCCACTTAGCTAGCAAGTTATCAAACCAATTGCATAGCTGGAGCCCTGTGCAGGATATCATTTATTTGGCACAATTTGGATCAATGTTTCTCAAACTTGCCCTAACACTACACAACTGATGATTAGTTGATTATTTGAATCAGCTGTGTAGTGCTAGGGCAAAAAACAAAATGTGCACCCCTTGGGAAACACTGTCTTAGATAGTTAATTTATAGTTATAAGCAGTGGCGTAGCACTGCTTGTATTCAGTATATATTTTTACAGTATTGAAAAAATACCCTGGTATTTCAAAATACCCCGGTATGTATATGGCATGGATATGGTATGTATATGGCATGGATATGGTATGTGTATGGTATGTATATGGTATGTGTATGGTATGTACACTACTGGTCCAAAGTTTTAGAACACCTACTCATTCAAAGGTTTTTCTTGGGGCAGTAGGTAGCCTAGTGGTTAGAGCGTTGGACTTGTAACCGAAAGGTTGCAGATCAAATCCCCGAGCTGACAAGGTACAAATCTGTCGTTCTGCCCCTGAACAAGGCAGTTAACCCACTCTTCCGAGGCCGTCATTGAAAATAAGAATTTGTTCTTACTGTTCTTACTGACTAACTAGTTAAATAAAGGTAAAAAATTACTATTTTCAACATAGTAGAATAATAGTGAAGATGTCAAAACTATGGAATAACACATATGGAATCATGTAGTAACCAAAAAAGTGTTAAACAAATTCAAATATACTTCATATTTAAGATTCTTCAAATAGCCACCCTTTGTCTTGATGACAGCTTTGTACACTCTGTCTGACTCATCCCAAACCATCTCAATTTGTTTGAGGTCGGGGATTGTGGAGGCCAGGTCATCTGATGCAGCACTCCATCACTCTCCTCCTGGGTAAAATAGCCCTTACACAGCCTGGAGGTGTGTTGAGTGATTGTCCTGTTGAAACACAAATGATAGTCCCACTAAGCCCAAACCAGATGGGATGGCGTATCACTGCAGAATGCTGTGGTAGCCATGCTGGTTAACTTTTCACACGTACCAACACTCGGGTGTGATCATTCTACAGTGGTCTGAGGACCCAATATTTGGCATGGGTCCTCGGAGATCCTCAAAAGGTTCTACAGCTGCAACATCGAGAAAATCCTGACTGGTTGCATCACTGCCTGGTACGGCAGCTGCTCGGCCTCCGACCGCAAGGCACTACAGAGGGTAGTGCGTACGGCCCAGTACATCACTGGGACTAAGCTGCCTGCCATCCAGGACCTCTACACCAGGCGGTGTCAGAGGAAGGGCCTAAAAATGGTCAAAGACCCCAGCCACCCCAGTCATAGGCGGTTCTCTCTACTACCGCATGGCAACCAGAGTGCCAAGTCTAGGACAAAAAGGCTTCTCAACAGTTTTTACCCCCAAGCCATAAGACTCCGAACAAGTAATCAAATGGCTAGCCAGACTATTTGCATTGTGTGCCCTCCCAACCCCTCTTTTACGCTGCTGCTACTCTCTGTTTATCATATACAGTGGGGAGAACAAGTATTTGATACACTGCCGATATTGAAGGTTTTCCTACTTACAAAGCATGTAGAGGTCTGTAATTTGTATCATAGGTACACTTCAACTGTGAGAGACTGAATCTAAAACAAAAATCCAGAAAATGCCATTGTATGATTTTTAAGTAATTAATTAGCATTTTATTGCATGACATAAGTATTTGATCACCTACCGACCAGTAAGAATTCCGGCCCGCACAGACCTGTTAGTTTTTCTTTAAGAAGCCCTCCTGTTCTCCACTCCACTTTGAACTCGTTACCTGTATAAAAGTCCACACACTCAATCAAACAGACTCCAACCTCTCCACAATGGCCATGAACAGGGGGCTGTGTAAGGACATCAGGGATAAAATTGTAGACCTGCACAAGAATGTGATGGGCTACAGGACAATAGGCATGCAGCTTGGTGAGAAGGCAACAACTGTTGGCGCAATTTTTAGAAAATGGAAGAAGTTGAAGATGACGGTCAATCACCCACGGTCTGGGGCTCCATGCAAGATCTCACCCCGTGGATCATCAATGATCATGAGGAAGTTGAGGGATCAGCCCAGAACTACATGGCAGGATCTGGTCAATGACCTGAAGAGAGCTGGGACCACAGTCTCAAAGAAAACCATTAGTAACACACTACGCCGTCATGGATTAAAATCCTGCAGAGCACGCAAGGAAGTTTGCCAATGACCACCTGGATGTTCCAGAGGAGGAATGGGAGAAGGTCATGTGGTCGGATGAGACAAAAATAGAGCTTTTTGGTCTAAACTCCACTCGCCGTGTTTGGAGGAAGAAGAAGGATGAGTACAACCCCAAGAACACCATCCCAACCGTGAAGCATGGAGGTGGAAACATCATTCTTTCAGGATGCTTTTCTACAAAGGGGACAGGACGGCTGCACCGTATTGAGGGGAGGATGGATGGGGCCATGTATCGCGAGATCTTGGCCAACAACCTCCTTCCCTCAGTAAGAGCATTGAAGATGGGTCGTGGCTGGGTCTTCCAACATGACAACGACCCAAAACACACAGCCAGGTCATCTAAGGAGTGGCTCCGTAAGAAGCATCTCAAGGTCCTGGAGTGGCCTAGCCAGTCTCCAGACCTGAACCCAATAGAAAATCTTTGGAGGGAGATGAAAGTCCCTATTGCCCAGCGACAGCCCCGAAACCTGAAGGATCTGGAGAAGGTCTGTATGGAGTAGTGGACCAAAATCCCTGCTGCAGTGTGTGCAAACTTGGTCAAGAACTACAGGAAACATATGATCTCTGTAATTGCAAACAAAGGTTTCTGTACCAAATATAAAGTTATGCTTTTCTGATGTATCAAATACTTATGTCATGCAATAAAATGCTAATTAAAAATCATACAATGTGATTTTCTGTATTTTTGTTTTAGATTCCATCTCTCACAGTTGAAGTGTACCTATGATAAAAAATTACAGAACTCTACATGCTTTGTAAGTAGGAAAATCGGCAGTGTATCAAATACTTGTTCTCCCCACTGTATGATAGTCACTTTAACTATACACTCAATTAGCCAGACCAACCGGTGCCGCCGCACATTGGCTATCTGCATTGTGTCCCGCCACCCATCACCCGCCAACCCCTCTTTTACGCTACTGCTACTCTCTGTTTGTCATATATGCGTAGTCACTTTAACCATATATACATGTACATACTACCTCAATCAGCCTGACAGCTTTTGTATCCTAGCGTACACTCCTTATCCGTTTTACTGCATGAAAACACAGCAAGAAAACACATAGGCCAATATGTTATAGTCATCTATTTTATTGCAGTATTGGTGGTGGTTGGTTGAACATGTATATATCCTCATTACTGTTATAGCCTCGCAACTGTATATAGCCTCGCTACTGTCTTTTTGCTGTTGTTTTTATTTCTTTACTTACCTATTGTTCACCTAATACTTAAAAAAAACATATACTTTGCACTGTTGGTTAGCCTGTAAGTACGCATTTCACTGTAATGTCTACACCTGTTGTATTCGGCGCACGTGACAAATAAACTTTGATTTGATTTGTAGCGTAAGTTCAAACCAGTGTGATTAGAATGCTTATTTAGAACTGCCAGTTTTAAATGACGCAACAATCAGCATTTGAGAAACACAGTCCTTACAAAGTTATGTCCAGAATGTGAGCAGTTTATTTTTTGATGCAATGTTCAGACATTCACAGAAGTATCTACAGCATAAAACAATCATCCAAACAGGAAAAATGTAGGCTACATTTGACCTAGTGCTAACTGAGGAAAGATTGACGTAACACAAGCGGTCATATTTTAATAACTCTCGGCTGACATAAACTACAAATTAATTAGCTAATAGCAATTACTATTTATAATTAATCACATCACGTGTGAGCTCACCATTGATCAAAATAATTGACTTAACCACTCCAGTAATCCGACGATGGGTAGTTTCTGCGCGCTGCCATACTTTTTCTTCCTCACAGAAACCAAAGGTAAGAGAAGACAAGATGAGTTTGGTCTGTTTATAGTATGCATGTTGAAGGGGTTGTTTCATCTACCATCGTTCACAATCGCACCATTCACTTCCGGAAGTTGAGTGAACCCTTACTCACCTTATTTTGTTATAGCATCTTTGGTCCGACAGACGATTACGTGAAACCCAGAATGCATTGTATGTCAACAAACATGGCTCCACACACAGCTGGAATTAGTTTAGCTCATCATAATCAGTACAACCTTCAAAAAAGTATTTTACACACATAATTATAAGGGCACAAGGCGAGACCCAGATGCAGACACGGGAGGCAGATGGTTTGAGTCTTTGATATTTATTATAATCCAAAAGGGTAGGCAAGAGAATGGCCGTGGACAGGCAAAAGGTCAAAACCAGTTCAGAGTCCAGGAGGTACAGAGTGACAAGCAGGCTCAAGGTCAAGGCAGGCATAATAGTCAGACAGGCGGGTACAGAGTCCAGAATCTGGCAAGAGTCAAAACAGATCAGGGCGTGACACATAATATGTGCCCATTACAATCTATACAAGAATCGGAATGCATGATTTGTCATCGGTACTTGAAAACATGTGAATAAAACAGCACTGCAAAGTCTGCCTGTCTTGCACCAGGAGAAGTAAGCAGAGGAAGTTGACAAAATACATGTGTTTAGCTTGTGATACACCTCTATGTATTTCACCATGCTTTGAGGAGTATCATATGCTCAAGCACTATTGAGCACATCTGCAGCAATAAGTGACTGACTGACCTGACAGGGGACTTGACAGGTAGCCCGCCATGATACTATGCCTTTAGAGGTGGGGGTGGAAATGCAGTTGTTGTTCAGTCACTGCATGAATATGAAATATGAGTTTTGCATATTCTGTTTTTTTCCCTCTAGTAAAACAAGTTTGTTGTTGTTCAACCAACCACCACCAATACTGCAATAAAATAGATGACTATAACATATTGGCCTATGTGTTTTCTTGCTGTGTTTTCATGCAGTAAAACGGATAAGGAGTGTACGCTAGGATACAAAAGCTGGCCTCAATCTTCAGCTCCAAAGATGTCCAGCTCCAGTTACAGTTATGATATTGGCAAATACTGTGTGTGGTTTCTGAAAGTACAGAATAAAGAGGATTTTTTTTGTAATTAGAATACAATATAAGGATATAGCAAAAAAACAATATTAGATAAAAGTAGCATAATAAACATTGATATACAAATAGTATATTGCATTGACAAAATCACAAATTTGAGTTATAACAGTAAGAAACATTAACTTTTGAGCTCCACAAGGGGGCAAGGCAGGGCAGAACAGAGCTATGCTAAATAGGCCAAATGAAAACAAACTATGGTCATGTATTTTCTAACCATTATTTAACGAGGCAAGACATTTAACAATAAATTGTTATTTACAATGAGGGCCTACACCGGCCAAACTCTAATGATGCTAGACCAATTTTGCACAGCCCTATGGCCCAATCACGGCCGGTTGTGATACAGCCTGGATTCGAACCAGGGTGTCTGTAGTGACACCTCTAGCACTGAGATGCTGTGGCGTAGACCACTGCGCCACTTGGGAGTTATAAGGCCAGTGTATCTTCAAAATACAACACAAGCTTATACTTCTCTGACGCAATTAGCATTGTTTTACAGCGCTAATAGAATGTAGCTAGCTACATAAGCACGATTGAATATAACACCATAAAGGTTATGAAATGAGTAACATTACCTCACGTGACCACGGTTATAAGGAATATACACAAATATATTATGCTCCATACATACAGTAAGCTACAGTAGAAACGACAAACATAAACTATTATAACATAATAAGGCACTTACTTTGATAGAAACGCACACATTTCCAAAGTTATTATTAGTAATGAAAACAACAATGACTGCGATGCGGGCAACAGACGGAAAATGTGAACACAATTTCGAAGTAATAGTCCGCAAAAGTAAAAACAACCATTTTTATGTGAATGAATGAGGAGGCTGAACACACCTCAATTCAAACTGTTCTTCGAAAATAAAAACTTATTAGAAAATCATTAGAAATTGACAAGTTGAAACAGCCTATAAATAAAAACAGGCTGCGTGCCTTGGTTTGAGGGAGGCGAGAATGCAGAGAACATTCTAACATCATGTGCATAAAAAAACTCACGCTGGGGCAACCGTTAAAAATATTTGGAACTCAGGTATGAAAAGGTTAAGTGTGCCTTCTAAATAGATCACAGACAGTGTCACCAGCACAGCACCCCCACACCATCTCATCTCCTCCTCCATGCTTTACGGTGGGAAAAACACATGCGGAGATCATCCGTTCACCCACACCATGTCTCACAAAGACACAGGGGTTGGAACCAAAAATCTCCAATTTGGACTCCAGACTAAAGGACAGATTTCCACCAATCTTTTGACCGGTAGTGTATATGTTATGTATACATGGAATGCGTATGGTATGTTTATGGTATGTATATATTATTACGCTCATCATCGGATGATAAATGACCGGACCAAGGTGCAGTGTGGTAGGCGTACATTCTCTCTTTATTTGAAAACGTAACACCGGGAAAAAAAACAATGAACACAAACCGAACGTAAAGCTAGTCGTGCATAAAGCAACAAACAAAGACAATGTCCCACAAAACCCAAAAGGAAACTGACAACTTATATCTGATTCCCAATCAGAGACAACGATAGACAGCTGCCCCCGATTGGGAATCAAACACACCAACATAGAAACAGAAAACCTAGAATGCCCACCCCAATCACACCCTGACCTAACCAAATAGAGAAATGAAGATCAGAGCGTGACATATATGGTATGTGTATGTGTATGGTATGTACTGTATATGGTATGTATATATGGTATGTATATGGTATATGTATAGTATACCGCCCAAGCCTACTGGAGTAATTGCACTTTTTGCGTGTAAATGAAAGCAGTTGTTAACGTCCTTGTAAGATGAATGCAGTTGTTAATGACCTTGTAAGATGAAAGCAGTTGTTAATTACGTAAGATGAAAGCAGTTGTTAACACGCTTGTAAGATGAAAGCAGTTGTTAATGTTATTGTTGGATGAAAGCAGTTGTTAATTACGTAAGATGAAAGCAGTTGTTAACGCCCTTGTAAGAGGTAAGCAGTTGTTAATGTCCTTGTAACATGAAAGCAGTTGATAACGTCCTTATGAGATGAAAGCAGTTGTTAACACCCTTGTAAGAGGTAAGCAGTTGTTAATATCCTTGAAAGATGAAAGCAGTTGTAACGACATTGTAAGATGAAAGCAGTTGTTATCGACCTTGTAAAATTAAAGCTGTTATTAACGCCCTTGTAAACATGAACAAGCAAATATACTATGAGTTGGTTATCTAAGTGCAAGTAGCTTTTCTGCACTTGAAGTTTCTCATACTCTTTATCCAGATAACAATAATTGGTCCCACTTATTTAGATAATCCAGATAGTCCATATGTAGATGCTTGTTTGGATTAGTCGATAGTTATTTAAAATGTTACTGATGGAGCATCTACAAATAAAGTGTTATCCAATACTTTTATGCTGCTGAATGTACACTTAATTTGGGACTGTGGGGACACGGTAGTAGAGGCAGCTAAGAGGCAAAACAAGAGTGCGATATTAGCAAGAAAATGTGGCAATATGGTAATGCCACCAGGGAGACAACTTCAGTTGTGCAGAAGCGAACTACTCTGCATTTCGCCAGCACTAGTCTGTTGCTATTCCATTATCGCAGTTCTGTGTGTGAGTAGTGTTGATATTCCATTATCCCAGTCCTGTGTGTGAGTAACATTCATTTAGAAACACTGACTGAATATGAGGGAGGGCCATACTCACTCCATCATTTAGTTTGTAGTTGTATGTGTTACATGCACCAGGTGTTGGTTGACAACTAAATTCATGTCTGGAAAGAGGGGAAATTCGGGGAGGGGAAAGCCTATTCCCCGATTCCCTGGACTCTCCATTAATATTGGAGTCCACTCTTTCAGGGGATACTGCTGACATTTGGCTCTCTGTGTAATGGAGACCTAACCTTTAAGCACAAAAGCACGAGTCATTTCTCATAATCTGGCATCCGTTTTTTACGAATTGTGCCCAATGATGTGTCTAACTGTCCTCTCCTACCTCTGTATTTTGCCTTCCCTTCTTGTAATGTGCTGTGGTCATAAATTCTCCTCCATCTAGTATATTTGAATCATGCATCCTCTGATTGTGCTTAGCTAACTAAAACATATTTCTTAGTCAATATTGAACTGTAGTAGCTACATAGAGTGGCTACCTATTTGGCTGGACATATTTACACTAAAAGCTATAATTAGTTGATTGGGCAACCAGAGTACACATTTGGTTAGGTCCAAGTCCCCCTTAATTCCTATAAATCCAGACTCAAGCCCTAAGCTACCATTACAAAAACTCCTAGATCCCCGGTGTCCTTCCTGAAGCTCCATGGATGGAAGGAAAGTCATTGTTTCAGCAGCCGGTAATGATGATTAGCCACAATCTGGGGATCGACTGCAGATCAGTCAAAGACGTGGTGATCCTCAAAGGGAACATGACCGACTGTCCCGGCCATGCATACTGAGCAGATTGATTGTGTTTCCCTGGGAGATTGAGGGGAAATCTTTGAAGTGTGCCTGGTAATAATCTAGGATTGGACGCCATGAAATGTGAAGCAATTGTCTTCAAGTTAAAAGCCAGGGAGCGATTTCCTCCAGTGGGTTCATACATATTTGGTGGTCAACAGTCTTGGATGTGCATTTCCTAATTTGGCTCATTGTCGAAGGTTGTCATTGCAATAGCATTCGGAATATACCATTTCTAAATGTAATGTTCATAACATGGTATTTGGTAATGGGACCCATGACTTGTACTATCTCGTGATTTACGAGGTTCGAGTGACGTCCATGTATCCCAAGTTGGGGAGAAAAATCTATTTAATTCCAGGTAGCTATTGAAATACCAGTGGAAACAGAAACGTAAAATAATTGACTACACAATATACTTATTTATAACATTACAGTGTGTGTCCCTGGAGCTTTCATGCAAAAGTTTTCAATTTGGAAGAAATACTGCTTCAATATTATTGAGCATTTTCCCCACGGTGAATTACTTTACTGGAAATAGCCTTTATTAAGGGAATAGAGAATCAGGGAAAGGTACGGGGTGTGCTGTTGCCATCAATAATGGATCGGAAACAAGTCAATGTTTCCGGAGGCCTTCCCTTTGTCGAGGTCTTCGTGCCGTAGCAGTACGTGTGAATAATGCATCCTCTCAGACTCCCGGTCCCTCTCTTCCCTCCTCTCCCTTCGTCTTGTTCGGGCCACAGTTCCCCGGTCGTGATTGGCTGTGCCTCGGGGCACCGGAGGAGATAGGAAATCACCTGCTCCATTTAGCAACGCCGCGCTAGCGGCCCCAGCCCCGTGCCATACTGTTCAGACCTTTGTGTCTGAGCTGGCACTTAATGCCAGGACCTCTTGTTAGCTTCAGTCGGTGGGGCCACGCTGCAGCGTAGCTGTCACATCTGACCGTTATTATTGTTACACCCGACTGTTTGGACGGTAAATCGGCAATAGCTGCAACCACTGGGAGTTTCATTTTGTTCTTTTTTACAGGGCAACAGTTTGTGGATTAGCATGATTGGTGATAGCAGACAGCTTTCGCTGCGAACCCATTTTCTGTTCTGCTTTGACTCTGAGTCTGTGGCCCCCTCCCTCCCTTTATCTTTCACCCTCTTCTTTTCGCTACCTCTCTTTCACATGCTAGCGTATGGGCTAGTGTGAGAAGCGTCTGTCTGCAGGATCGCAATGAGTGCGGCCTGCTAGTTTCAGCGTCCCCCTCACACAGGGGTCTCTGCGGGGAGTCCGCAGGAGTCGGGCACCCACCCCAGCCCCCCATAGAGCAGCCCTGGCCACTGCCTGGCCACATAATCCATATTGTAAAGGGCAGCTGGAGGAGGAAACACCAAAGAACCAGAACAGCACTGAGGCGTCCCCCTCAGTCTTTCTCGCTGTCTATTCATAGAAAACATCACCGTCTGCAACAGACGCACTCTGCATGTCAAATTCCAAACTCCAGAACCCAGAGTGAACACCTGTCATATCCACCATTTGTAT
This sequence comes from Oncorhynchus kisutch, assembly GCF_002021735.2. Taxonomy (NCBI): domain Eukaryota; kingdom Metazoa; phylum Chordata; class Actinopteri; order Salmoniformes; family Salmonidae; genus Oncorhynchus; species Oncorhynchus kisutch. Next base: position 41,927,854 of record NC_034192.2, read on the forward strand.
TAATTCTCCCCCGGCTCTCTTTTGCTTTTAGAATGGGGCACGGTAAGTAGGACAATGCATGTTGGTTTCTGGTTGTTTACTCCAAATTCATTGCAGTATATTCGCCAGTGCAGAAACACTTTTTTTTCTCTCTTTGTACATACAGCTATTGTGAAAGCAAGCTACTTGGCTGTATAGGTGGCTGTTTATCCAAGGGCTTTGGAGGTAAGCCTGTTTTGACAGAGGATGGATCAAGAGCTGCGGGTGACTGTCAAAGGCAAGACATTTTAGACAGAGTTGCATTTATTCTCCAGACGAACCATCAAGGCACAAGCCCACCACCTCTTCCTTCCAATTATTCAATGTCCTCTAACTAAGCGCTCTTACTGTAGGACTAGTCATTATATCCCCATAAGTCACTTGGAGACAGGGTAGCCTTAACATACACATATAATTGTTGCTTTGAAATATGATATAATTTGGCAGTATTGTTAATATCTCTACTGCATGACCTAGGTCAGTGATACATGTTAACGTGATAGGTCAATGATACATAATGTGATGTATTGTATGGATATTTACATAGAACAGGGTCCTGAGGGACCTAGACATGGACTTACACATGCCTTTGACCCATTTAGTATTCCTTAACCATCCAATGAGGGGAATCACACACAGGACAACTGTTATGTGAAAAGAACGGAAATAAGCAATGACCCTGGGAGTTTTTATATGACGAATATAAGCCCCCATTTGGAAAGTTTCTTGTCATATGTCCCAAATACCTTTTTTGAGGATAGATAATGAACAGAGCAGATTAATTTGGGGCACTCAATACTGTATAATGTGGATCAGTGGGACACTTAGATTACACAAATTGGAGAGGAGCCATACTCATTGCAGATACTCACGCAGACATGCTTAGTGAGTTCATGCTGTCTTCCTGACACAGGTCGAGGATTCGGTAGAAATTGCCTCTAACCGCTGGTCCAGGGTTGTATATCTTTATTCTCCTAATGGTTCATGTTAATATTTGGGTTGGGTAATCTGATCCTAGGTCTGTGTATAGAAGAAACTTCTACCTTTAGCGCCGTACTTCAAGCAATATGCTAAAATAGGCCTACGTTTTTTCAAACGCGTCTTCAAATAAGTCTCATCAGTTCAAACCATTTAAAGTTATTAGTGAAGGATCGCTGATGGCACAATATTATCCAGCTTTTGTACATGATTGATTATCATGAATAATGACATGCACAATATATTTTTATGAGCTATGAATATAATCAGGTATAATTAATGTTTTCAATCTTCTAGCCAAAAATATATTAAAGATATGCTTGACCGTAACACATGAACACATGCATTAAAATACATATTTGAAATGTATTCTTCCTTGTGCAAATAGGCTACAGCATTGGCCGAAAAACGACCTACAACTACATTAAACCAGAACAACAAGGGGGAATTAATTCCTTGACTTTGATTCAGTCCCGATTGCACGTGTCCAATAATTACGATATCGATAGTGCACCATTTAACACTTCAGGCAACCATTTTGGCTTGCTTGTTGTGACATGTTTTTACATTATGCATTCTAGATCAATATAACATTATGCATTTCTTAGTGTTGAATCGAATAGTTTGTCATCAGACCATGAAATATTCGAAAACCATATTTAATGCATTAGTGTTTGCCATTGGGCCAAGGATATGCATAGGTTTACTACTGAAGTGCTCATAGCAACAATGGAATCTAGACCATAACCATTATCTTTCAATCAACCACACATATTTGCAAGAGTAAAAGAGAGGGTTTTCTCAATTTATTGCAAATAGATTTTCTCTATTTGTTATATTTTAGTATTTTTCAAGGAATAGACAATTGAATTGAGGACACAATGCCAATCTATTTTATTAATTTAAAATATGCCCTTGACAGGGGTGTTAAAGGCACACTGTAATTTTCTTTCAGCTGTGGTTGCACATTGCATTTCATACACAAAAAAACAAACCAGGATTGATATTGGCCAGTCTGGGCACCCGTTCCTTTCCTTCTTGTATTTTAAACATAAAAAACTCCCCCTCAGCCCTAAAAAAACACATGAAAAACATTTAGGTTCCCACTAAATAAAAATATGAACTACCAAATGTGCCTTTAAAGCACAATTTAATTCCTTGATTTCTCAAAAAAAGTTACTTTGACGGTTTCGATTTTTTTTAAATGATATTAAAGTGACAATTATAAACATTTTCAAGTACATTTCACAGCCTATTGAGAGGCTAATGAAGACAATTTATGTCCCCTTCATGGCATGGAAAAAGTAAAATAAACAATATTAATTTAACCATGTGATATACAGTACTTTTGAAATATATCACGTACAAAGTCACATTAATATTCTATTTTGTCAAGGCTCTCAAGTGACATCCAAAATCAAGGAGACATATATACTCAGACTATTATTTTGATATGATTTAACATGATTTCATCAAAGTCTATGTAGACTGTCCTTATTGAAAAAGAAAGAGTAAAATGTATGCATTTGACCATCTTTAATGTATTGTGCTTTTTCATGATGGGAAGGAATTGTTCTCGTTTCCTCAGAAATATGCATTCAAACGTAATCCATGATAATGTAACCTTTATCTTGACAGGGAGTAATGCTGAGACCAAGGTCTCTTAGTCTTTTTCAGAAGCTTGTGTTCATTATAATACATATTAAATAATTGATATTGTTTGTGTGTGTAAATGTACATTTCAGCACTTTAGTATTTGTATTGATTTGCAATAACTTCTCATGGTATAATTAGCACACATTAGGACAATGAAACATCTAACCGTATTATTTAATTGAGGAGAAACCATGAAGGCTATTACAACAGTGATGTCACCCTGATGGATAAGTTCATATCAAAACAGTGTTTAAACAGGAATAAGGTGCCAACTTTTAGGTCAGGACCACTTGAGTGACAGAACTACCACACAGTCCCACATGTGAATTCATTTCACTGTTTCTCTATTGTGTCAATGTACCGTATGTCACCTATCGAGATGTCTTGGAGGTGTGTTTTCCCCCCCGGTTGAGCTTTAGCTGGTGGCAGTCTCTATCCCCTCTCTCCTTTCCGTCCCTTTCTTCCCCTCCACTTATGCAGGGTAAACACACACACACACAACGCTCAGCCTATCGTCTGAGAGTGCAGCTAGAGCCAGACAGCGTAACACGATCCGTGATAGAGTGGTGTCCAGCACTCTGTCTAACGCTTCACGTAGAGGAGGAGAACGAAAGATAAATTGAGGAGAAGAAAGGAGAGGGAGAGAGAGTGAAGGTGGCAGGGGAGGTTGGCAACTAGAACGATTCCTGTGTGTGTGTGTGCGTGCGTGCGTGTGTGTGACTTCCTAATCCAGTATGCTTTAACCCTTGTGGCAGCAAGCGACTGAATGCGATAGCGTTCCAGTCCACTGTGTGACTGTAGTATCTATCAAGACTGGGCGACGAGGATATCCAGGGCATTTGCACAGCCGCTACAAAAACAGAAACACTATCTAAGAAGTGAAGCTCGTTAGGATCTCTTGAGGGAATAGCCACAGGCATTGCCAAAGGTAACTTTTGTAATGGATATTATTATTATTTTATCATAGCCTACTTTGTAGGCTTAGATTTCTTTATTCTCCACAATCTTCATTCATTTGTTGGCCACATGTTATGCAAGAAAATAGCAATTCTTAACTCATGTGGTGCAATATACATACGGGTTCATTTATAAAAGGCATGCATATCTTGTCAGCATGCATGTGAATGTCACTGTTCTACAATTTGCTTGGGCCTTATTAGGACTGCAGCACAGTATACCCCTCTCAATTCTTTCAAGTTATGGAGACTCAATGTTTATTATTGTCTAAAAATATGCCTGATGCCTAACAATACCAGACACCAGACCTATGTCTATTGGAAATATTGACATTGCAAGTAAATTTGAAACAGATTGCAGCATGGAATCCAGTTACTGTACACTTGCCCAGCAACATTTTTAGCAGATGTTTTGTGGGAAAAACAGCAGGCTCTGTTGTAGCCTACAATTCAATGGGCGATATTCAGAGTGATGCATGTTCTCATGGAATTCATCAGAAGATTTGATGGCCTGTGCTCTAACAATGAAAAACAGTTAAGTTAAATTGGGAATGGGTTAGAATGGAATTGGAATTATGCGTTATTGGGAGGGTTGGATAATGGGTATTATTTGGCCCGCTATTCTTATGGTTCTCTGCACATTGCCAATGAAAAAATAATTATGTCTTATTGTCACATACACTGGATAGGTGCAGTGAAATGTGTTGTTTTACAGGGTCAGCCATAGTAGTACGGCACCCCTGGAGCATTTTAGGGTTTACACATCAATGATTTTTCACCTTGTTGGGTATTCGAACTAGCCACCTTTCGGTGACTGGCCTAACGCTCTAACCGCTAGGCTACCTGCCACCCAATGTGTATTGGTAATGGCTATTACAAATCTGGTCTTGACGGTAGGTACTGCTTCCTGGGTCTTAACTCCTTTGATTTAACCATTGTGGGAGCTACGTCATGGCCTTGGAGACAGTGACATATTGAAGACCTTAGCAGAGCACTAGTTGTGAAGACCGAGTAATAGGTATGTAGCAAGTGGCAACCAACAATAAGCAGTAGAGACGCATCACAGAGGAATAAGCTCAGGTGTCACACCAGGTCATACAGTTGCTATTCACATATATTTACAAGTGACAGATAAATGCAAGTGGGTAAACTCAACAAGCTTTTCTCTGTGGGTATTGCATCATATGAGGTATCACTGTGGAGCTACGGCTATGATTTATTGCCAAGGCCAGAAGGCGAGTGGTGCGCCAAGGTAGCTGTATTTTTAGCTGCTACCTGAATAAGAAGGATATGATTAATTACACTTGATATATCCATTTCCTAATTTATCAGATATATTCATTTTATTAGTGGCCAACAATTCAGATTTTTTCATTATATTGATGTTCATATACAGTATGTATTGTTTTATCCCAGCATTCCTATAATACCCATGATGCCCATTTATATTGTGCACTTTAATTATTCATTATTTCAAATGATTTGTGTTGCTGCTTCTAGTGTTAACTGTGATATCAGTTCATGTCCTAAAGGCACTATCTCTAACTTCAATTTCCAGTCAAAAGTGCTGCCCCTGCACCTGATTGTTGATTGTGGGGGTGGGACTTGACAAATGCAACTGTGATTTGATATTGGAAATCTGTTGTAAGTGCCCCCCAAACCAAAGGAGGCTGGTTTTGGATGTGGTTACTACAGCATCCAAATCACCCAATGGCAGTTGAATGTTCCAAGACACACCCACACAGTTTGTAAAATACGTAGAGGCCGAACTATTAACTGGACATGAAAGTTACAGTTTGTGCCTTTAATGCTGGTTGTGATTTAAGTTAATTAATGTGAGCTAAATAGTGTACTTAAATGTAAAATGATGAAATCCACAGCAATGTTTTTTTTTTTAATCAAAGAAATGGTCCTATCTCTTATGGAACCATAATACAATGTTATGTTTATTCCTAACATTCCTAACACCTATGCAGAGCAATTGGTAAATTCAGTTTACACAATTTAGTGTTTGGCATGATGGGCGCCATAAGAAACATTGACACCATATTATTGTCCCACGGGGTCCTTACTAACTGTTATGTTGTATAGTTTCATCATTATAATTGTGTGTATCAGTATTTCTCTCCTTGAAATCATTTGAAAATACTCTTTCATCATAGGGTCAAGGATTATTGGTGACACCAGCGATCCCCGTTGGTTTCAATGCTCTCTTTAGCTACTTCACTTCAAACATCAATGGCTCCAGTAGCCCTTCACTGAACTATTTTAGGGGAGAGATCACTATATGTTTGTTTATATATACTGTTTAACTGTTATTAATTACTGTGTTATGTATTTCTCATAATTTTTTATGATAATTTATATTTTACATTGTAAATTCCAACCACATTTTAACACTTGACACCTATTTGATTCAATCTTATTATTAATTTTTTTAAAGTTCATGTTCTTTGATATTTACACCTTGGTTTGCATTTAAAAATTTTTTTTTTACATATTTAAAATATCTATAAAATGAGCTAGATACTGATTGTTTTACTCATTTCAATTTGTTCAACATTTAATATTGCATTTCAAGACCTAATTCTTAACATCAAGTCCTATGTACACATAAAATCAATATTTTCACACAGCCCTTTATAGCGTATTGCATTGGGATGTTTTCTTTATCTGGTAATTGGCTGAGGGCTTGCCACTGAAAGGCATGTCCAACATTGCATCCCAAATGCCACACCTGTCAACACATCAGCATACAATAGGAGACGTCAGATATCACTGGCACCCCCTCACACCCGCCTGTACCCTTTGCATTAATCAAATGGTGTGTGTGTGTGTGGGGGGGGGGGGGCAGGAGAAGCCTTTGATCCATCTATAAAAGGCCACTTAAGCAGATATTTCTTCTCAGATTCATCTGCTTCAGTTTTTCTCTGGCCTAACATGAAGGAGTTCCTGGGAGAGGGCAAACATTCTGTCTAATTAACACTACCTTTTATATACTCTCTCACTTTCACCCCTCTCTCTCTCTCTCTCTCTAGCTCTCTCTCTCTTTCATTCCCCCCTCTCTCTCTCTCTCTCTCTCTCTCTCTAGCTCTCTCTCTCTCTTTCATTCCCCCCTCTCTCTCTCTCTCTCTCTCTCTCTCTCTCTCTCTCTCTCTCTCTCTCTCTCTCTCTCTCTCTCTCTCTCTCTCTCTCTCTCTCTCTCTCTCCCTCTCTCTCTCTCTCTCTCTCTCCCTCTCTCTCTCTCTCTCTCTCTCTCTCTCTCTCTCTCTAGCTCTCTTTAATTCCCCTCTCTCTCTCTCTCTCTAGCTCTCTCTAGCTCTCTCTAGCTCTCTCTCTCTCTGCTCTCTGTCTATCATTTGCACCTTACACTTTCTTCAATCTCTCTCTCTTTCTCTCTCTCTCTCTGTATTTGTGATTCTCAGTGACTGTCTTTCTACTCTCTCTCTTTCTATCTCTATCTCCCCCTCTCTCTATCTCTTCTATCATCTATCACATGAAGCCCAGAGGTGTCTTTCTCTATTTCTGTACCTTTTCGGTGAGCTCTTGACACTTTTTGAAATAGTTGGCTTACCCCACCTTTGATGTTGTCTTCAAATGGATGCAGATCAAACTTTAAACTCCCGACCCAGATATAGCGGTTAACACATTGAATTATCAAAATCATTCAACACTTGAAACGAATCATGTTCCGTAAACCTGTGTACAGTACATTTCCTTGACTTGCAATACCAGTGGGGGCAATGTTCACGTTTTTTAAGGAAAATGCATTGTGTTTTGAAAGGTGAATAGGGAACTCTAGTGTTTTATGTCTGGATGCCGTGCTATTAATGGGCTTGCTCTACCGGAGGATTACTGCAAGTGGCAGATTATTCATTATTTTGATGGCAGGCATCATAAACCACTTGACTGTGATGTGTGCTGCTATAGTAGACCGAGAGCGAGAGAAAGTTATGCCTGTAGATCTGTTTTCCTCCCCCAGAGAGGGTATTTGTAGCAATTTGCAGCTAGCACCAAGCAACCTTCAACTACTGCCAGCTTCAGTTGATGGACTTTAATGGGTTATATACTGCATATACTGTATATAGGGTACATTCATGTCAGGTCCCAAATTATTGGCACCCTTGATAAAGATGAGAAATAATGACTGCATAAAATAAATCATTAAAATACTGAGCTATATTGTATCTCAAATTAAATTTTTTATTATATATATATATATATATATTATTATCATTATTTTATTCTAATAGAATTGCCCAGAGAAAGAGATTTAGTTTTTCTCTCAAAAAATGGTCAAAATAATTGGCACCCCTGTTTTCAATACTCTATCACCCTCCCCTTGCAAGGTTTTTATTTATTTAATTTTTATTTAACTAGGCAAGTCAGTTAAGAACAAATTCTTATTTTCAATGACGGCCTAGGAACAGTGGGTTAACTGCCTGTTCAGGGGCAGAACGACAGATTTGGACCTTGTCAGCTCGGGGGTTTGAACTTGCAACCTTCCGGTTACTAGTCCAACCCTCTAACCACTAAGCTACCCTGCCGCCCCGATTAACAACACTGAGTCTTTTTCTAAAATGTTTTCTGAGAGTGGAGAACACTTTGGGAGGGATCTTAGACCATTCCTCCGTACAGAACCCATACAGAATCCAAGCATTTACATTTGTTGGATGACATTGCAATGGAGCTCTTTGGCCACGCACACCAGTGGGGGGTTTGGCGTCGAAGAAAGATGCATATGCCGAAAAGAACCCCATACCTACTGTAAAATATGGTGGTGGATCTTTGACGTTATGGGGCTATTTTGCTTCCACTGGTCCTGGAACCCTTGTTAATAAGGTCAACGGTCATTTGTGTTCTCCAATCCCATAAAACATTTTTGAAAAAGGCTCTTTGCCATTATCCTCGGAAGGTGAGGTTTTAAAAGGTATTGAAAACAGGGTTGGCAATAACTTTAACCCCTATATATATTTTTTTAAACAGAACAATATTACTTCTTAAACAAAATCTCTTTCTCTGAACAATTGTATTAGTATAACATTATATAATTTCAACATTTTTGGGAGCATACAATATATCTCAGTATTTGAATTATTTATTTTATGTCGTTTTTTAAACTCATTTTTATCAAGGATGCCAATAATTTTAGAAACAACTGTATATTAATAGGTAATGCTGGAATGTAATCTAATATGATATACAGTATACTGAGTCTAGGTACTAGAAAAACGATATATCCAATTATGTTAGTTATTTCCATTATATCAGAGAACTGTATCAAAGCAGGACTTTGATATACCTACTGTAGTCACAGCTGATTGTTCATCTTATTGCAGATGCATCCCCATATGTATACAGGCTTTCTTTTCTTTTCTGTTTGCTTTGCTTTGAGAGAGACGAGAATAGAGTTGCTGCAAGTGAAATTAACATTTTAGTCTCTGATATCTGTACAGCACTGTCTGAACGAATGTACAAATTCAAATCAGGGAGCTCCAATGTGATGAGGCAGAGAAAGAGGGACTGTTGGTGGCCAGTTAGCCAGGAGCAGACAGCAGACAGGATTCCTCTCCAGGCATACTTTAGCATCTCTATGTTGGCTTTACTTCTTACCCTGACACTTTTTAGTTTGGACACCCAGCTCCAAAGTGATTAATGCATCGCCACAGCCGCTTTGGAGGATGTCTTGCAGCGCTCTACCATTCTCCTTGCCAGCTCTCCTCCCTGATAGTTCTCTAACATGACATGAAGCGGAGGAGATTGATAGCAGTCATTACGTCGCTCTCAAAGAGCAACATGCGTTCCCAGCACGAGCCAGCGTGCTCCCCATTTAACTACTGCTAGCTCCGTACATGGTTTAAAGGAATGCTGATGGTGGTATGGCACATAGTGTAGCCTTGCTACTGTGTGGTAACCTCCACACAGAGGAGAAACCAGAGGCATTCTATAATAATTGTTGCCTTATTAGTTCAACAAAATGGCTATCTTTGCATTTTTTTTTCTACGAATACCTCCGTCTCCCTTTGAATAACAAAAATTCAAAGAGAAGGAATTCTGATCATGCAGAAAGAGAGGGATATCAGACACTCTTGCCTGATATTGTTAGCAATATCAATATATTTCCCCAGGTTTTCCCCTCCTCTGATCCCCCCCCCCCCCAAAATGACACATTTAGCCTTTAAATTGGTTGATCCAGGCTGCGATGTTGGCTAAACCTGTTTTTAAAGCATTACGTTGGTGAGAAGTAGACTGCAGTCTCCTCTGGGTGATGCGACCTTATCAGGCTAAACACCTGACAATGAGACGCTATTGTCACTAAGGGGAACACAAAGATGCTGGGTAAAAGCGCCCCACCACTGTTATTGACCTCGATAAGAGAGTACCGTACTGCCCCCAGGCTTTCCTAGGTTCTCAATTCCTTCAGACAGACTCAGCAAACCAAGGACACTTCAAATCAAGGTCCGATGACTAAGTTGGTATTGCATAGACTCTTTGTTTTAGATAAATATGTAACTCTTAAATTCTGTCATCAACCAACCATGCATGTACTGAACACCTTAACCGTGATTAACATTCCAACCAACTCTGCATGTATTGAAGTCCTTAACACAGATTAACATTCCAACCAACTCTGCATGCATTGAAGACCTTAACACAGATTAACATTCCAACCAACTCTGCATGTATTGAAGTCCTTAACACAGATTAACATTCCAACCAACTCTGCATGTATTGAAGTCCTTAACACAGATTAACATTCCAACCAACCCTGCATGTATTGAACACTTTAACCCAGATTGACATTCCAACTAACCCTGTATGTATTGAACACTTTAACCCAGATTAACATTCCAACCAACCATGGATGTATTGAAGTCCTTAACACAGATTAACATTCCAACCAACCCTGCATGTATTGAACACTTTAACCCAGATTAACGTTCCAACTAACCCTGTATGTATTGAACACCTTAACCCAGATTAACATTCCAACCAACCCTGCATGTATTGAACACCTTAACCCAGATTAACGTTCCAAACAATCCTCATCATCATGTAGACATATTGTCAGTAAAATACATTTTATTGGCCCTAATCTATAGCCAATATAGACCTCGATGCACTGAGTTATGCCTTGCAAACAGGTCATATGATCATATGTTATTTACTTCTTTCTGCCGGCATTGAGGAGATATTGTCAGTCACATCAGTACTCACCATCCTCTGCTAGGTGTGGTGCATATCTGCTCTCCATAGCATTCTAAATCTGGCTAGGTATGGTGCATCTCCACTCTCTATAGCATTTGGAACCTGTCTAGGTGTGGTGCATATCTGCTCTCCGTAGCATTCTAAACCTGGCTAGGTGTAGTGCATCTCTGCTCTCCACAGCATTCTAAACCTGGCTGGGTGTAGTGCATCTCTGCTCTCCACAGCATTCTAAACCTGGCTAGGTGTAGTGCATCTCTGCTCTCCACAGCATTCTAAACCTGGCTAGGTGTAGTGCATCTCTGCTCTCCACAGCATTCTAAACCTGGCTAGGTGTAGTGCATCTCTGCTCTCCACAGCATTCTAAACCTGGCTAGGTGTAGTGCATCTCTGCTCTCCACAGCATTCTAAACCTGGCTAGGTGTAGTGCATCTCTGCTCTCCACAGCATTCTAAACCTGGCTGGTATGGTGCATCTCTGCTCTCCACAGCATTCTAAACCTGGCTAGGTGTAGTGCATCTCTGCTCTCCACAGCATTCTAAACCTGGCTAGGTGTAGTGCATCTCTGCTCTCCACAGCATTCTAAAACTGGCTGGTATGGTGCATCTCTGCTCTCCACAGCATTCTAAACCTGGTTCGTTATCTGTTCTGTTGTTGTTCCATACATTTTAGTTGATCCTCCTCCCCTGTCACTCCTAGCTCGCTCAGTCTTGTGTTAAAAAGATGTCTCCTATCAACACCCTGTACTCCTCTCCAGTAGCGGCCAGGAGTTTTCCAAGAAAAATACAGGAAAAGTGGCTAAAAAGGCATTAGAAAAAAGCTTATGTCGGCATTATTGGTCGAGGTCAAATTAAACCTCTGGATCAAAGAAGTGATTCTAGAGTGTTGGCTATGGAATTCCAACTATATCAGTAAAGCTTTTGTTGACAGAGTATAACAAACCCTATAGCCATACAGTATGTATTCTGCCAGGAACCTTCCAGCTGCTCCTCTCGAAGCCGATAACTGATCGTTTCACAGAACCATATGTGGCCATTTTCTAATCTTCTCTAATCACTTTTTCTCCTGTGAGCTTTCTTCTCACTTTCCATTGTGTATTTTTGTCATAATAGTCCATATTCAGATTAGTAGTATATTTCAGTCTTAGGAAACACAGCAGGGGTGTCTACATGTCCCAGGCTTCACCTCCCACTACTAGTGGGTGAAATAGGAAGAGGGCAGATCGTAATAGCTCACTTGAAATAGCACTTGTTGATTATGTGATTTCCTTATCTAATTGGTGCAAACAAGAGTAGATTGAGTGAAAGATTAGCATAGTGTCTTGAATTGCAAATATGGTCTTAAATAAATCACTTACACTGAAAAATGATAGAGAAATTAAGTGGGATGAGTGGTAAAATAAGTGCTGTTTTACTTTTTGTTCTGGAGTGGATTGTTGTGAGTAGGTTGTGACCTGTTGTCTAGAAAATACTCCTTCTCTTTCTCGGCCCTGTGGCAAATTCAAAAGACTCCATTATACTGTATTATGAGTAGTTCAGAACTTGATATGCACCAGGATGAGAAGATGGTTTGCTAGAATGTTAATAGATATCGGCCGGTATGATTAATATCTAATGGCTGACGGTATAATTCATATCTCATAGCTTCCGGTATGATTCATAGCTAATGACTGCCGGTATGATTCATATCTAATGGCTGCCGGTATGATTCATAGATAATAGTTGCCGGTATAATTCATAGCTAATAGTTGCCGGTATGATTAATAGCTAATGACTGCCGGTATTATTCATAGCTAATGGCTGCCGGTATGATTCATAACTAATAGTTGCCTGTATGATTCATAGCTAATTGTTGCCGGTATGATTCATAGCTAATGTCTGTTGAAATTATTCATAGCTAATGGCTGTCGGTATGATTCATAGCTAATAGTTGCCTGTATGATTCATAGCTAATGACTGCCGGTATGATTTATAGCTAATGGATGCCGATATGATTTATAGCTAATAGTTGCCAGTATGATTCATAGCTAATAGTTGCCTGTATGATTCATAGCTAATGACTGCCGGTATGATTTATAGCTAATGGCTGCCCGTATTATTCATAGCTAATAGTTGCCGGTATGATTCATAGCTAATAGTTGCCGGTATGATTCATAGCTAATAGTTGCCTGTATGATTCATAGCTAATGACTGCCGGTATAATTTATAGCTAATGGATGCTGGTATGATTCATAGCTAATGACTGCCTGTATGATTTATAGCTAATGACTGCCGGTATTATTCATAGCTAATGACTGCCGGTATTATTCATAGCTAATGGCTGCCGGAGTGATTCATAACTAATGGCTGCTGGTATGATTCATAGCTAATAGTTGCCGGTATGATTCTTAGCTAATAGTTGCCGGTATGATTCATAGCTAATAGTTGCCTGTATGATTCATAGCTAATGACTGCCGGTATGATTTGTAGCTAATGGATGCCGGTATGATTCATAGCTAATGACTGCCTGTATGATTCATAGCTAATGACTGCCTGTATGATTTATAGCTAATGACTGCCTGTATGATTTATAGCTAATGACTGCCGGTATGATTCCTAACTAATGGCTGTCATTATGATTCATGTCATTGTGGACCCAAAAGTTGTTTCTGCATATTAGCACTGTAAGTGTATGGAAGCCATGGACATGTAATGCAGTGTTTTCAGCCCACTTGCTTGTCTGTTGTATCATTCTCGCTATCCTTATTCTGTTAACACTCTCCTAGCATCCACACATGTGCTTTACTGCACCAGCAGGTAAACTGGCCATACCACTGAGAGTCACTTCTGGCTATAATTCATAGAAAAGCTGTTTAAAGGCACAATATGTAATCTCCACAGCCTAACCCTGACGACTTTGTGGTGCATGCAAGACCATCCATGCAATACTTGAAGCTCATGGTTGGAAGATTGTCCAAATCCTGTAGAACAGTTCTGAACTACTGCTCCTCCAGTGGTATAGTATCATTAGGTGTTCATTGAAAATATCTGCAGTATAATGTTTTTATTTAGTTCATATATTAGTCCATATTCTCAACTGATACATCAATTAGTAATTTTGTATTTAGTCCTTACACTCAAGTGATGAGCACAGATTTAAAATGACCTAGACTCCACCAAAACTAACATGAGGAAAAACATCTACAACCTATGCTGTATCCACAATTCTCTGGAATCTAGTGGAGGGTTTACATGTAAGAGTGGGATGCCTCTTGGAGACAACATTAAGGTGAAAAATCAATAGCTGCCAAACAAAGTGAAATGTTAGGTTTAGTCTGATACATGACAGATACCGCCTAGGCTGATTTGTCTTCAGTGAATCAAGGCTGGAACAGTTGATGCCTGTCTGCTGTTGTCAGTTACCACTGCATTAGACACGTTTGGAGGACAGTAAGTCTGGCTGGTCCTGCTATTGAGTTACCATAATAGCCAATGAAAAGAAAGGTATCTTCAGAATCAAGGGCTGTTGCACAGCAGCTTAACTTAGCAGCCAATTTCACTAATGAATTTGGTAGTAACGAGTACTGCCACAGAAGGGATTCATGAAGTGGATGGTGGTTTCAATAAGTGTGTTGTGTGCAGGATTAATTTCAAAGACAAAATCTCAAATAAAAAATAAAGTTGAGATACATGCACTTATCTGACGTTGATGCATAAACCATGCATTGATAACAATTAGGGCTGTGAATTGCCAGGAGAAATGCGATTTATCAACATACACCGATACAATATGTATTGTGATTCTCATGATTCTATATATTGCGATTGAATACTGTCATTTTACATTTTATATTGCTCACTATATGTCTGCAGCAGAGAGACAAGAGAGAGCATTAGAAAACCAGTTCGATCAGTCATGGAAATAAAAGTGCTGTAAACATGTTCGCTCATTATTTAAAAAGTAAAAAGAAGATAGAGTCATTTTCATGTTCTCCATCGATTTTTTTTCTCCCCATCACATAAAAAATTAAAATTAAAATGTTTTCAGTTATGTTCCCTGGTTTCAAAATAGAATTTGTATGTAAGTGTCTAGGCCCACTTAATGATACGGTAAGTCTTCCTGTACTCTGAAGCAAACAAACAAGCAATATCTATATTTTCTTTACTGATCGATAGAATCCCCAAACAACGAATAGCTTTGATCATACGTTTCAATTGGGAAGGTTCTATGCATCATGTTGTGCACTTGGAGTTGGTTTAGTTGCCTCAGCAAATCAAGACTGCATATTTTACTTTCTAGCCCTGAGCATATGCAATGTTCAAGACTCTGCCAGTGTCCTCTGCATGGAGCCTGGGGCCATATCATAATGCTGATTGTGCAGGCTGGATCATTAGAGGGTACACTGGTTGCTGTACATGGGATGCTGAGAAGGGGATAGGGAGAGAGGGATAGGGAGAGAGGGATAGGGATAGAGGGATAGGGAGAGAGGGATAGGGAGAGGGGGATAGGGATAGAGATGGTATGAAGAAAGATTGGAAAACATCAGGAAGTCCAAACTGGTTGGTTGGTGGGTTCTTGTGGTGTGTGTTCATGGTGCTTAGATGTGTGCATTCATGTGCATTTGTGTATGAATGTGGGGGAGAGGATCAATGTTGTGGAAAATAACTGCCTCCCCTGGAAGAGCCATATCCTTGGCTTTGAAATATTCTAGAATGCCCTGGTCTGTGTCAAACAGCACTGTAACGGTAGGATATCAATTTATAGCCTTGGCCTTATAAACCTTCCCTTAGAAAGCAGGATGTCAGCCACTACAATGTCACAATACAACTGGGGATAATACTGGACAGTGGGGTATCATATGTTTTTGGAAGCACTGGTGTCAGATTATGTCTCGACCTTCGAGCCATCATTTATCTCTAAAGCAGAGAGTAATGCTGGTCTCAGGATTTGCAGTGAAGCATTGTCTGTAGATAGCGATTGCAGCTATGCCATTGTTAGTCAATTTGTTGGGTTCTTTTGAGGAAGTACAGGGCCTATAGAAAGTCTACATTCCCTTGAACCTTTTTGTTGTTGTTGCGTTACAAAGTGGGATTGAAATAGATTTCAGTAATTAATCTACACAAAATACTCCATGATGTCAAAGTGAAAAGAAAGTTATTTATTTTTTATAACTAAAATATAGTCGTTGCATAAGTATTCCCTCCTTTTTTTAGGCAAGCCTAAATTAGTTCAGAAGTCAAATTTGGCTTAACAAATCACATAATAAGTTATATGGACTCACTCTGTGTGAAATAAAATGGGTTGACATTATTTTAAACCCTTCCTCTGTCCCCCATAGGTACAACATCTTTAAGGTCCCTCAGTCAAGTACTGAATTTCAAGCACAGCTTCAAATATCCGAAAGCCTCTTATAGAAGGGCAGTGATTGGTAGATGTGTAGAAATAGCAAATCAGACATTGAATATCTTTTTAAGCATGGTCAAGTTTATAATTATGCTGTGGATTATTTATTAAACCACTCAGAAACATCAAAGATACAGTCGTCCTTCTGAACTGTAATACTGCAAAAAATGTGCAAATGAAGAAACTTTTTGGCCTAAATGCAAAGCCCTGTTTGGGGCAAATGCAAGACAACACATCACTGAGTAACTGCGTCCTTATTTTCAAGCATGGTGGTAGCTGCATCATGGTATACGTATACTTGACATCAGCAAAGGCTGGGGAGTTTTTCAGAATAAAAAGAAACGGCAAACTCCTAGAGAAAAACCTGCTTCAGTCTGCTTTTCCCCAGACACTGGGAGAAGAATTCACCTTTCAGTTGGACAATAACCTACAACACAAGGCCAAATCTACAGTGGATATGCTTACCAAGAAAACAGTGAATGTTCCTGAGTGGCAAAGTTACAGTTTTGACATGAATCTGCTCGAAAATGTATTCCAATACTTAACAATTGCTGTCTAGTCATAATCCCCACAGAGCTTGAAGAATTTTGAAAAGAATAGTGGGCAAACATTGGACAATACAGGTGCGTGAAGCACTTATGAGACTTACCCAAGAAGACACACAGCTGTAATCACTGCCAAAGGTGTTTCTAACATGTGTTGACTCAGGGGGATGAATACTTACACTATCTAATCAAGGTACATTAGTGTTTTATTTTTCATGAATACAAAAAAAATTGAGTATTTTGAGTATTTTGTGAAGATCTTTGACAAAAAATGACAAATCCATTTTAATCGAACTTTGTAACACAACTCAAATAAATCCAAGGGGGTGTAGACGTTCTATAGGCCCTATAGCTGTATTTCAGTCCACATATTGCTCATTTAAAGAGTGCCTTTGTTACGTAGTCCATTAGAAAAATGAATCAGCTGAAAGTGGAAACGTGTCAAGTTGTAAACAAAATACTTGCCATTATTTGTGAAGGGAATGCTTTCCCCTTTTTAACTGTTGACAGGTCTCTTCTCTATCCCTTTGAACAGTGTTTCGCTCGGGAAATGCAATTATAGCAACCATTGTGACAGCTATTAGAACCCCAAATGGCCTGTTTTTCCTGGTTCCATTTGCTCAAGTGATTTGGAAGGTGTGGCCTAAGTGAACAAGAGGCATATCAATAGTCCACCTGACAGGGTTGAATTGCTGCACTAAAGACACTGGAGAACGCCATTAGAGCCTAAAACATTTTTTTGAAAAGAGAAATGACTGATTGTTTTGAAGGTGTTTACAGTTGAAGTATCTTCACCTATTCCAGGCAGGCAGCCTACATACCTTTTTGAATGGGTAATTTTGAAGCGACCAGAAAATAATGCTGTGGCGGAGGTTTGACCAATGAGCCTTACAAACCGACAGTATATAATATGTTCAATAGGGGCAATGCTACAATCAATATCATTTCTGGAGCCACTCCTTTTCCAGCCTCCACTAGTCCTCAACTCTCAACCAGGATTCATTTCCTGCTGCCGTCTGTCCATCACCATGACAACACAAGGCAGTCATACTGACTAATGGTACTACCTATCCAGGTCACAAGTCTTTTTGATGAAGAAAAGGTCTTGGCACCTGGTTGAACCCGTAATGCTGGCAGGACAAATTGGCTGTCTAATGTTTGGGTAATGACACCTAGAGCTGTTTTTCATCTCCTGTCTATCTCCTGTCCATCTCCTATCCATCATGTGTCACATCACATGTTATGCTTCTTCTCTGTTGAATGGCAGGGTTATTAGGATCATCTGAATCTAAGATGAAAAGCATTGTTATTTATTTCTCCTTTAAAATAATCTTAAACATTTTCTGACACTAGCTATCTTTTCATCCAATTGGCGACAGATTTTCAAGCGAATATTCTAAAATCCGCATAAAGACAATATGCACATTTTCCCACCAGTTGTGTGTTTCCACCGAACGGACTTGTTGCAGATAAAAATCAGTGCATAATGACTCTTGTCTTGGGACCTGCGCTCTAGCCAACATTTTGCAGATACAGTGCGGGTAGGCTGTGCAGGTAGGCTAGTCTACAATGATGAGATTATTATTTGTCAAATGGCAGTCAAGCATCGATCAGAATAAGAACCTCAATATTTTTTGGAAAGGAGCATCAAGATCACTGTGCACTTTCACCACCCTCTGAAGTTCATAACTTATTTAGTCTGTAGCCCAATAAACTGCTGTCACGCCCAGGGTGTGATTTTGGTGGGCATTCTAGTTTTTCTATTTCTTTGTTGGCCGGGTATGGTTCCCAATCAGAGGCAGCTTGTCACGCCCTGACCTTAGTATTCTTTGTTTTCTTTATTATTTTGGTTAGGTCAGGGTGTGACATGGGTGAAATGTGTGTTTTTGTCTCTTTCTAGGGCGTTTGTACTGTCTAGGGGTTTTGTAGATTTATGGGGTTGTTTTCATCTAGGTGTTTATTGTTGTCTCTGATTGGGAACCATATTTAGGCAGCCATCTTCTTTGGGTATTTCGTGGGTTATTGTCTAGCCCAGTGCGGGCTATTCCACCTCGTCGCACTGGCCTGGCTACGGGGAGCATTCAACCAGGTAAGGTTGGGCAGGCTCGGTGCTCCAGATCTCCAGTGCGCCTTCTTGGTCCGGTCTATCCGGTGCCATCTCCACGCACCATGGAGACCTTAAACCTTAGGTTTGTGGGATCTTGTATGTGTGTAGTTGCGTTCTCTACTGCATATAGAGTCATGTTTGGTTGTAGGTTGTTATTTTTGTTTCTTGTTCATCTAATAAAATGATGTACGCTTACCACGCTGCACCTTGGTCCAATCCATCTCTAAACGATCGTAACAACTGCATGCTTTCCTGAGTTGTAGTGGAAAGACCTTACACCATATTGTCGCGTGCCTCCAAGTTTACTTCAATATGATGGTTTTTATATCAATATTTGCGCATTAAGGTGTTTCCACTGCCATTTCTCACATAATTCATTGTTCCAAAACGTCCGGTTTCCATCACAGCTGTCATGATTTTTTGTTATTTGGTATGACTTTACTCGCATAAAAACTGTGGATGGAAACATGGTTACTGAGATAATAGCTGTCAACATGAGACTAACAGCTTGCTGGTTGGCTTATCCCAGCTACTTATGAATAACTACAACTTGTAATTGCAATACATGTCTGTAGCAACAGCTAGTAGTGATGATTGTTTTGGTGATCTATAAGTTGTCATGTTTAGTCAGGGAGACAGGGAGACCTACTGAAGTATGTTATTGAATGTTCAACATTTCATCATCAAATCAAATCAAATTTGATTTGTCACATACACATGGTTAGCAGATGTTAATGCGAGTGTAGCAAAATGCTTGTGCTTCTAGTTCCGACAATGCAGTAATAACCAACAAGTAATCTAACTAACAATTCCAAAACATCGAGTACGGCCCTCACCTCCTCCCTGTAGGCCGTCTCGTCGTTGTTGGTAATCAAGCCTACCACTGTTGTCTCGTCCGCAAACTTGATGATTGAGTTGGAGGCGTGCGTGGCCACGCAGTCGTAGGTGAACAGGGAGTACAGGAGAGGGCTCAGAATGCACCCTTGTGGGGCCCCAGTGTTGAGGATCAGCGGGGTGGAGATGTTGTTGCCTACCCTCACCACCTGGGGGCGGCCCGTCAGGAAGTCCAGTACCCAGTTGCACAGGGCGGGGTCGAGACCCAGGGTCTCGAGCTTGATGACGAGCTTGGAGGGTACTATGGTGTTAAATGCCGAGCTGTAGTCGATGAACAGCATTCTCACATAGGTATTCCTCTTGTCCAGATGGGTTAGGGCAGTGTGCAGTGTGGTTGAGATTGCATCGTCTGTGGACCTATTTGGGCGGTAAGCAAATTGGAGTGGGTCTAGGGTGTCAGGTAGGGTGGAGGTGATATGGTCCTTGACTAGTCTCTCAAAGCACTTCATGATGACGGAAGTGAGTGCTACTCCACGGTAGTCGTTTAGCTCAGTTACCTTAGCTTTCTTGGGAACAGGAACAATGGTGGCCCTCTTGAAGCATGTGGGAACAGCAGACTGGGATAGGGATTGATTGAATATGTCCGTAAACACACCAGCCAGCTGGTCTGCGCATGCTCTGAGGGCGCGGCTGGGGATGCCGTCTGGGCCTGCAGCCTTGCGAGGGTTAACACGTTTAAATGTTTTACTCACCTCGGCTGCAGTGAAGGAGAGGCCGCATGTTTTGGTTGCAGGCCGTGTCAATGGCACTGTATTGTCCTCAAAGCGGGCAAAAAAGTTATTTAGTCTGCCTGGGAGCAAGACATCCTGGTCCGTGACGGGGCTGGTTTTCATTTTGTAATCCATGATTGACTGTAGACCCTGCCACATACCTCTTGTGTCTGAGCCGTTGAATTGAGATTCTACTTTGTCTCTATACTGACTCTTAGCTTGTTTGATTGCCTTGCGGAGGGAATAGCTACACTGTTTGTATTCGGTCATGTTTCCGGTCACCTTGCCCTGATTAAAAGCAGTGGTTCGCGCTTTCAGTTTCACGCGAATGCTGCCATCAATCCACGGTTTCTGGTTTGGGAATGTTTTAATCGTTGCTATGGGAACGACATCTTCAACGCACGTTCTAATGAACTCGCACACCGAATCAGCGTATTCGTCAATGTTGTTGTCTGACGCAATACGAAACATATCCCAGTCCACGTGATGGAAGCAGTCTTGGAGTGTGGAATCAGATTGGTCGGACCAGCGTTGAACAGACCTCAGCGTGGGAGCTTCTTGTTTTAGTTTCTGTCTGTAGGCAGGGATCAACAAAATGGAGTCGTGGTCAGCTTTTCCGAAAGGAGGGCGGGGCAGGGCCTTATATGCGTTGCGGAAGTTAGAATAGCAGTGATCCAAGGTTTTGCCAGCCCTGGTTGCGCAATCGATATGCTGATACAATTTAGGGAGTCTTGTTTTCAGATTAGCCTTGTTAAAATCCCCGGCTACAATGAATGCAGCCTCAGGATGTATGGATTCCAGTTTGCAAAGAGTCAAATAAAGTTCGTTCAGAGCCATCGATGTGTCTGCTTGGGGGGGAATATATACGGCTGTGATTATAATTGAAGAGAATTCCCTTGGTAGATAATGCGGTCGACATTTGATTGTGAGGAATTCTAAATCAGGTGAACAGAAGGACTTGAGTTCCTGTATGCTTTTGTGACCACACCACTTCTCGTTAGCGATAAGGCATACACCCCCGCCCCTCTTCTTACCAGAAAGATGTTTGTTTCTGTCGGCGCGATGCGTGGAGACCATGTTTAAAATCATCATTGTATCTTTCTTTACACCCTCATACTAATAATTATGTCATATTGAAATGTTACCCTGGCCTTCTGTGGTGAGATGAATTGGGGGGGAATGTAAGAGTTCATTGATGTGATGAGAAGCTGGGTAAGGAGAGGGCTGGTGTGTTTGACAGGGTAAGGTAGCAGGAAGTTTGAGGGAATTCAAAAGGAGCTCTCCTGAACTTCAGGCCCTTATAGTTCAAAGCTACAACCCTTCTCTTTGCTGAAGAATTTCCTAAAAGTCACCAGGAAGGTGGTTCTAATGGTTCTGGATCCCAGCAGGGTTGACTGTACTCCCCTAGGCCATCCAATATGAGTCTGAGCTGCCGGCCCACTACAGAGCTCTGCTAAAGCTAACCGATCGTCCAACCAGAGACAGGATAGTAATACATGCAGCCTGATCACACACTTAAAAGTGTTAATTGACACAATAGTGCCTATAGTGACTAAAACAGAAGACTCTGTAAAGAGATTATTCTAGGCTGGGTATGTTCATAATTATTCACTAGCTATGAAATGGTAGATCAAGATCCCTGAACTGACACAATGGAACTTCCTGCTCTTATTTATTTTCAATGGAATGGTGATAATATCCTACAATTTTCATAATGGTGAAGGACTAAATAGTCCAAGTGAATGCCATTTCATAGCCATTATCAGTTGCTTCCATCACTTAATAGACACTTAAGTGTCTGAAGACCTTTGCAATTTTTGCACATTTTTAAAAGCCTTTTACCATTTTGTTCAAGCTTATAGTCCTCAGATTGTTGTTGTTCTGCAAAACAGCTTTTAATTGCCGCCTGGTGCCGTGTCAAATATTGTACTCTGTATTCAGAACCAATGGACTCATCATGAGGAGATATTTCAGAAGAGGGAATACCTGAGAAAGCCATTGAAGCAGACTTTCCAGGGATTGCAAGATAGAGAAAGATCAAGACAAATCCAGCTAACAGCCAAGGGACTCTTAGCCGTTGAGAATGGATCAGACATCGAACAGCAGCTGTACTGATGGATTTTGTAGAGGTTAATGGTAATCGTCTTTAAGAATGTAATGTTCTTAACGAAACCTTAAAACCGCTTGCTTTTTTCACTGACTGATTGTAATCCTAAATTGTGCAACTTGACGATGGGAGTCGAAAGGAAAGTAACACACATAGACACAAAGAGATGCAAAAACCTGTCGGTCCAATTCCCAAAAGGGTTCCTGATGAATAAGCACAAACACATTCTTCTAAAAACCAAGAATTAAAAATGCACCAAAGGGAATACCGCTTCGAGAGACATTATTGTGAAAGAATAGACGCTTCATAAACCCGGCGTTTGATAGATATCGCAGGCGCCATTAAGATCTGAATGAGGTTGTCGTTTCAGCAGCCAGCATGCAGTATGAATCAAAAAGGGCCTTTAATTAAAGCATCTCGTCTGACGGAGACAATGACACGATGACATTGAGGAGTTATGGAAGGGAGGCATCTGTCTTGATCTGATTTCAAATCATAGCCCCAGAAAACACACAGCTGTTTCATCCCAGGGCTCCTCGCTCTTAAAATATCAGGTTAATTGCCTGTGTTTTGGTGTAAGAGAATGGCAAGCTGTCTCAGAGAATCATTGTTTCACACTCTTGAACACATGCATTCGTGTGCATATCCTCTCACGTGCACATGCGAGAACATTTGCAAGGCGCTCTCTCTCCCACCACACTCACTGGCGCATGGGTGGCAATTAATGATGAAGCCCACCGGTGCCAATTGGTTTGATTGCTTACCAGCATCACGGTGCAGTTGACATTGGACTTGATGAGGTGTGGAGATCACATGAGATGTGCAATTAATATCTATTAAATGAATGTAAAGATGTTGACCTTTGTCTCAGCACCAAATACATTTATAAAAAGTGAATGTTTAGAAAGTGCAGAAATTCCCACTTCATATATGTCTGGCCACCCAATACATGAAATATCTATTACCAAAGCAAGATAAATAGTGAAAAAATATGTCATCTCAAATGCTTAGATATTTAGATATATTTAGATATGCCGATGGACTCTACCAAGTCGAAGTGTTCTAATTTGTATGTAAAGGGTTATCTTATTTATCAATGAATTATAATAACCAAGTACAAGAAGATGATTTCGTTATGTAATGTAATCAAGTTCCCACGTAGTCATTCTGTGCGTAACTTGACGGGATAACAACCACTGTAACCAATTGTATGTCTTCATTAAACCTTGAGGCAGTACAATGAGCCAGTCAATATCTTTGCTAATCTACATTTGACCCCACAAGGTGAACTCATGAAGATAGAGGCATTTCCATAGTTTCAAGATTTTATTGAGCTCAAATGAGATGTTTTGATAATTTACATTAACATACAATTTGGTTGAAAGGGCTGCTACAGAATGATACATACAATATTGTAATAACAATGGATTTGTGTAAAGCTTATCTCAACCTAACTCAAAAGTCCAATAAACATTAACTAGTAGAAATACATAAAAACCTTTCTTAATTATAAACCATTGAAAGTGTAGTGTTGTTCCTAACATAGGATATTTCTAGACAAAAGACAATAGACCATTACAGGGTCACCATAGCAGATCAACGTTTCAGATGTTTCACCCACAGTTCACACTATGCAATATTCATACAAGCTTATGAAATGATTATTTCTGTGTCTGAAAAGTAACTTTGAATGGTTTTGGATGTGACTTTTTAAGATGGTTAAATGGTTGTCACTTCACATGCTGCTTATGTTGTGTTTGATGTTAGAACATGTGTTTGATGCCATTCATTGGGTGAGTTTTGAGGAATTTGAAACTGAACAAAAGTGTCTGTGCCCTATTAAAACATGTTGGTAACCCTCCTTCCCCTTGAAGATTTAACACACAATAACATGTATTACACCCTGCTATGGATGTTCCCTCCTGGAACTTCTAACATTGTAGGCCGTCATTGTAAATAATAATTTGTTCTTAACTGACTTGCCTAGTTAAATAAAGGTAAAATACATTTTTTATAAATAATGTATTACTTTTACATGAAACGTTTGACTATGTTGATTTAACTCATAATGTGTCTCAGTACACACAGTATTATAACAATATCTACATAGGTTATAACCCTGAAATAGGACACTGTCATGTCAACTGTTGCCTGCCCTTCCCATAGGCCCCGAGTCCGTAATGAATTATACAGCTGAGAAATAATTCCTGTAGAAAATTATTTCTGAATGACACGCATACATTTCCTCAGCCTTGCGGAAGCGACGTAGGGGTTGTTTGTCAGCTGCTGGAGGTTTGCTTCGTGTTGACAGGTGTGCAGCGAGAGGCAAAGGCACACTGACAGCGACAATTTGCATAGCCACTAAAGAGGCAGCCTCACTGAAACAATGCATGATGTCCTTCAAACAAAGTTGTTATTTTTGGCCTTCACTCTTGTCATATTATTTTAGCACAGTCCATGTTACTGGCCTTAACTTGTCATATTGTTTCTGGGTCTTTCTCTAGGGCTGCCATCAGCGAAATGACAAGTAGAAACATCAGCATACCATTAGGTGACCATTAGGACATCCAGCATGTAACAAGGATTGTGCCAAAATCCAAATTCATATCCAGCTGTTTACCCTATCAAAGCATGCTGTTAATGCAGATGACATAGTTCAAGAAAAGTCCTGACTTTTTCAATTATCTCAAAGATTGCCCTAACCCTTAAAAAACCCACCTCCATTTGGAATTTACAGGAGCAAATCAGAAATGTCAGCATTGTAGGTTTACCTCTTAGCGTTGAAGATGGATAGATAATCACGACGTGTCATTCCGGGGGCCAATTACACAGCTTTGTGTGAAATTGGAAAACCTGTTCTCTGAGCGCTCTAATGGATGTTCTGGTCATTAGTTATTTGAGAGTCTTTTCGGGCTGTAATCAAACGTGAAACATCCTGTTAAGCTCCCATAAAGAAACAGCTGTCTCTATAAATGACCTTCTGGGTTAAAGAACCTAACATTCAGCCAGTTGGTGTTTGCCATAATTATCAATATTTTTTTGTTGCTATAGCATCTCATGCATTTGAAGAGCAATTTTAGGTTGCATTTACTTTTCTTGGTTTGTCAGATAGCCACAGCTTTATACAGAACACAATCACCAGTTTATTGCAAGCAGCTCCCCCACAAGATAGTAGCAACCCAATGCAATGCCAAGCAGGTGTACTATGCTTTTTTTGGTTTTACATTCAGGTGTTCTCATATGTGCTTACAGTCTCTTTCTGTTTCCCTTTGAACAGGAGCCCAACTGTCGAGTCAACAAGGCCCGCCTCCTCTACCACCAGCCCCTCCCCCTCATCACAAACACCACCCGTCCATTACGTCGTTGAGCCGCGGCTCGCTGGCCAATCAGAGGAGCCCAAGCCCTCCCCCCTCGGCTGGCCTGGTGGCCGAGTTACAGAGCGCAGCGGAATGTGTCCAGCTGCAGGACAGCTGGGTCCTGGGCAGTAATGTGGCCCTGGAGAGCAGGTGAGTGACCCACAATGCACCTGGGGGGTTTGTGACAGTTTGTGACATCCAATACACCTGGCGATATGATGACCAATCGCACCTTTAGGGAATGAAGCGTCATATCTACATGTACGTTAAAGGGAAATGTAAAAAAAAATCTTTGACATCATATTCCTCTCATCTCCAGCACATAAGTAAAAAAGAAACATTTCTAGGTTTTGTAGTAAAAAATAGGAAGATAAGGGTTTCCAATGACATCATCAACCAATTAGTAGACAATTAGTAGGCAATTAGTAAACAATTAGTAGGCAATGCTTCCTCACAATTGGTCAAAATTACATGATGCACACCGATGAAACACTTATCTTCCTTTTACTACAAAACATAGAAACGCACCAAATTGTACATATGTTGATGAATATGAAGTTGAAAAATGGTGACGTTTCCCTTTAACAGAAGAAAGAGGTTGGTTTGTTATAATCTGAATGTACATTTCTCTATGTGTATTCTGGTGCATCTCAGTGGAACTGTTGGTCTCCTTGTCATGGGTAGCCCTTTCCTACAGTAAAATGACTAGTGGCCTCATGGGTGGAATTGTATTCATATTTTTTTTCATAATTAATAAACCGGTGTTTCTATGTCAAACGGTTTTGTTATTTTTCAGTCTTCTGTGATGTATATAAAGTGTAATATTGGAATGCAAACAAAAAATGGAATACATTTAAACTCTATATCTGACATGGTACAGGTGTCTTATTTTTTTTATAGCCCATAACCATGTGTGTGAGGTGTATACTATGGTTTCAAAGTAGATTTGTTAAAGACTACCAGGAAGCACTCTAGCTGTGTTCGAATACTCATACTAACCACAAGAACCATACTATTTGTGACATAAATTGAGTATATGGTATGCTTATTGGTCATAGTATGGATAAAGTTAGTATGCCAAAAGTTCCCGGATGTCATACTACATTCGACAAAATACGAAGTTTACAAGCAGTGGACAATATTTCCATCCTTTTAAGGGCCCATAGTGAAATTCTTCAAAAAATGGTTATGGCTTCATATTGTTTTCAGATTTGCAGAAAATAGAAAAGTCCAACGGGAGCGGATACAAATTCATAGCTTTAACTAATTATGACAAATGTAATAAAGTAATGACTTTTCAAATAAGTTAACTTTCACGTTATGTTGCCTGACAATTTGCTAGCTACCCTGTCCTTACGAACCACATAGCATATCATTACAGCAGTATGTTAGCTAGCTACCTAACGTTAGTTGGCTACTAATACATCAAACTTGCCAGTATATTAACTATATGCTATCTAACTAACTATCCAGTGTTTATTGACTTGATTATTCCCGTCATTCATAGTTTAGCTAAGTGGTATAGTCGTTTTACGTTTCTCAATGGACATTCGGGTGCTTTCGTAAATTTGCTCTGGTTACTTACTCCAATTTCAGAGCACTTTCCTTTGAGTGGACGAGAGTGCAGAATAACTTCCCAGCAGCACAGTTACAGTCACAAACACTCTGGATGACATAAAAACAGCCTAACCAGCTCTGCTAGGGCGAGTAAAATGGTTAGAATGATGTGTTCTCTCATTTGTGTCTGAAAGTAGCTAGCAAGCTAGCCGACGTTAGCCAGTTAGCTTGGGTGCTTGACTGCCATTGTAAGGTCAGAACGCTCGAATCAACCCTACTCATCGGCCAGAGCGTACAGTTTACACTGAACGATCGGAGAGCAAAACTCTCTGAGTTTACAAATGGACAATCTGACAACGCTCTGAATTTATGAATGCCCAGAGAACATTCTGAGCGCAGTCTGGCACTCCAGATTGAATTTAAGAACACACCCAAAGTCCTAAATTGTCTAGCTCGTAATTTTTTATGCTAACAAGCTAGCAAGAGGTTGCATAGCAACAGCATCAACTTCCGGTAGACAGGCACAGCGCTAGTGCGCTCAACTGAAAGGATACCATTCGTTTAGGGTATAACGTCAACTCACTCACTTTTGTACATTGCCTTGGTCCGTAAAATTGACCTTATTTTAGCGCTCAACAAACGTTATACTTCCAGATCAACTGGAATGTCAATACCATTGTAAAGCACAATTTCTCCCCTTTCCAACCAAATTCATGCCGAGACCAACCACGCTGCCCGTTTCTGCATAATTCAAGCAGGCAATGAGCTCCGTCGGGTCTTTTAAAAAATGGCGGGTGGGGAAGCGAACTAATGCGTGATAGTGAGAAGGAGAGATGATGTGTGGGAAAACTGCTTTTTTTTCACTCGATCTGTCCAGCTTATCACCTTATCGCCTCTAAAATGTAAATAAAGCACTATAAAGAGTTTATATAATGTGTCATTACATACCTATTTGAAGGTTTGTGTCGAATTTGCATCGGGTTTTTCGGGCGGTGCTAAAGTGATCTTCAGAAGTAAACAGCGACATTGAGAGTCATGATTGCTTGCAGTGATGACGCAAAAAATGACTAGGTATCCCCCCCTTACCCTGTCCCTGTCCCTTTCTTGTTTTTAAACGATGACAGAAGTGCTACACCTGGTGGAGAGAGATTATAAGACAGAAATAGTTGCTGTACGTTACGGCCTGACACGTCACGATGTAACGGAGGGTCCGTTTTTTCAACTTTTCTCCAATACTATAGAGCCATTACCATGTCGATCAACGCTTGAATAGAAGCGTAGTTCACACCCCATATTTTGAAGTCAACACAGTCACTATAGTCCCTTTGGTTTTCTTTGCAGCCTCGTTTGAATGTCGCGGTTGCGCACATTTGTACGGAATGGGGAGAGTTTACGTTACTAAACTTAACTAATAGTATATAGTATGTATTGTATACTCATTAGGTATGTAGTATACAGTATGTTAGTATGGAAATTCAAACACAGCTTCAGAGTGACCCTGATTTAGCCCACTGCATTAAAAGTATGTCAACTAGGTGAGTCTGTTCTATTCCTCAAAGAAACCAAATGGACAATGTACATTGCATGATGAAATTATTTTATATCTCTCACAAATACAATCTTACCTCTGGACATAATCCCTTCAACTAATGCACTATCACTAATTACTAATCATTCATAGTTCATCAACAATAAGAGATGGTTAGAGGGCCTCTGCTAGGACTTTGCCTCATCAGTTCAGTTAATCAGTTTAGAGCACCAGCAAACGTTTGAGGTGAAAGGAAATATGACCTGGAGATGGATCATTCGCAACATTTGATACGATCCAAAGCGGTTTGGCATAATGGTAATGGAAGAGCACAGGTTTCCAGAGGCTTGCCAGCCTGAAATCAGATTGATGTAACTTACAAGAAGGCACTTCGGTCTAAATAGATTATTTTTTTTCAGTTGAAGATGCCCTGCACAGGAAGCTACTTTGTCATAAGAGTCTTTGTCTAGCATTTCCCCCGTGAGAAAAAACATCAGTGTTATTTATTTCCAAACCATAAAGGGGTTTCAAAATGTCCATACCATTCCAGGAAAGTATATTACGCTCTACTTCAAATTGACACAGGTGGATGAATCCATTCCAGCCGGATGTTTCCTGGGCTCAGAGTACTCTTACACATCCTAGATAAATTTGGGCCTTGACGTTTTTCTTTAGCAGCATGCAGTAAGAAGCTATCATGATAGGACCAAATCAATTGGGTTATGCAGCATTTGTTCTTCCAAGCTGAGGAAGACACGGCAATTGAATACTAACATCACTGTAACCATGACTGCCTTGCTGGTATTGACAAAACAATATGTACACACCTATCATCACCCAGGTATAGAAATTACTATCTGCAGCACGCTGTACTCTAAAGCAAGTGCCTCGCTGTGAGAAGGAACCAGGCGTCATGGTAACCTCAGGGGGCAGATGGGACGGCCTTAGCTACGCATATAACTATGCTTGTCCAGTAAACTACTAGGTTGTTCAATGCAAACAAGAGCACCAGATAACATACAGTATATTAGGCATTCAGCATATGCTGGTTTTGGTTCTGTTAACTGGCAAAGAGATGCCTACAGAAATCATATCACGTATTTTCTCTGTTCAACTCATGGTGATAACTAATGCAATGGGACAAACAAGGGTCAGGGGTTTTATCATTTGCATGCATTTAGAACCTGCCTCCTTCTACCCATTGTACTATAACTTTAGTATGGCTTCAAGTATAGAACAACCACAATGAACGACCACACTAGCTAATGTTATGATTCATTAGAATGAATGAATCATACTACAGCACTCATTAAAGCGGCAATCAGTGGTTGAAACAATAACTAAGTGTTTCCCTGCCCCGTTTCGATAAAAAGCTGAGGGATGGTGCTGGAGAAATGTAACCACTCTCAAATTCATAGACAGAGCTGTGGATGCAAGGACTGACCATCATGATATCACAATTATAGTTTTTAACCATGTTTTGAGGCTTTACAGTGTTAGTGTACATTTACTTTGTTTACAAACATTGGCGTAAACAAGCTAATATTTGGGGTTCGGATGGGGTACGACAGTTGAACTAAGCTCATGAGGAATTTAATGGGTACATATCAATAATTTACACAGTAACAGTCAAAAGTCATTCCAGGGTTTTTCTTTATTTTTACTATTTTCTACATTCTAGAAAAAAGTGAAGACATCAAAACTACGAAATAACACATATGGAATCATGTAGTAACCAAAAGAGTGTTAAACAAATCAAAATAAATGTAATATTCTTTAAAGTAAACCCTTTGCCTTGATGACAGCTTTGCACAGATTTGGCATTCTCTTAACCAGCTTCACCTGGAATGCTTTTCCAACAGTCTTGAAGGGGTTCCCACATATGCTGAGCACTTGTTGGTTTCTTTTCCTTCACTCTGCAGTCCAACTCATCCCAAACCATCTCAATTGGGTTGAGGGCGGGTGATTGTGGAGGCCAGGTCATCTGATGCAGCACTCTATCACTCTCCTTCTTGGTCAAATAGCCCTTACACATCCTGAAGATGTGTTGGGTCATTGTCCTGTTGAAAAACACAATGATATTCCCAATAAGCGCAAACCAGATGGGATGGTGTATACTGTGGTAGCCATGCTGGTTAAGTGTACCTTGAATTCTAAATAAATCACCAACAGTGTCACCAGCAAAGCACCCTCACACCGTCACACCTCTTCCTACACGCGTCATGGTGGGAACCACACATTAGGTAATCATCTGTTCACCTACTGTGTGTCTCACGAAGACACTGTGGTTGGAACCAAAAATCTCAAATTCTGACTAATCAAACCAAAGGACAGATTTCCACCGGTCTAATGTCCATTGCTCATGTTGCTCATGGCCCAAGCAATTCTCTTCTTCTTATTGGTGTCCTTTAGTAGTGGTTTCTTTGCAGAAATTCAATGATAATAAAGGTGAAATTAAAAAAAATTTAAATGAAGGCCTGATTCACGCAGTCTCCTCTGAACAGTTGATGTTGAGATGTGTCTGTTACTTAAACTCTGTGAAGCATTTATTTGGGCTGCAATCTGAGGTGCAGTTAACTCTAATGAACTTATCCTCTGCAGCAGAGGTAACTCTGTGTGTTCCTTTCCTGTGGTGGTCCTCATGAGAGCCAGTTTCCCATAGCTCTTGATGGTTTTTGCGACTGCACTTGAAGATACTTTCAAAGTTTCATACTTTCAATGTTCTGCATTGACTGACCTTCATGTCTCAAAGTAATGATGGACTGTCATTTCTCTTTGCTTATTTGAGCTGTTCTTGCCATAATATGGACTTGGTCTTTTACCAAATAGTGCTATCTTGTCTATACCACCCCTGCCTTGTCACAACACAACTGATTGTCTGAAACGCATTAAGAGGGAATACAATAACACAAATGAACTTTGAACAAGGCACACCTGTTCATTGAAATGCATTCCAGTTGACTACCTCATGAAGCTGGTTGAGAGAATGCCAAATCTGTGCAAAGATGTCATCAAGGCAAAGGGTGGCTACTTTGAAAAATCTCTAATATATTTTTATTTATTTATTTACACAGTGTTTTGGTTACTACATGATTCCAAATGTGTTATTTCATAGTTTGATGTCTTCACTATTATTCTACAATGTAGAAAATCGTAATAAAAAAAATTAAGAAAAACCCTGGAATGAGTAGATGTTTCCAAACTTTTGACTGGTACTGTAAGTCCAAGAATGGATGTAGCAACTGCAGATTGCCCCTTTACAAATGTGGTCTTCAAAGCATTTGCATTCTAATTTGGCCCCGTTCCTTCTTACATTCATAACGAACAGTTCTTTTAACTTATTGAAAAGCTGCATCCAATTACTAATGTGTTTATCCAAGAGGAAATGTATGGGCCCCATTATGTATTTTAGTTAGACTCCCATTCCACAAGTCTCCCTCTATATAGATATTCTCAATGCAGTGTACAATGGAGTGTACAGTCATTAGGTTCATTTAGAGCTGTTTGTCTGTGTTGTCAAAAGGTAATAGACTGACTATCATTTCCTGAAATGCCTAATGTACTGGTCACTTCTGTGCATTTATTTTTGTCATGTTCCAATATTGAGTGCGCAAAGCAGACATGCATAACTATTCAAAACAGCTGATGTTATATGATATCAGCTGTCACCTGCTTCCTTATTTTTTTACACCTCCATGTTATATTTCAGTATCGCTGCTTTGTATTCAATTTGTTGATCTTTTAAGGGATTCAACAACCTCAGTCCATAACAGGGAGTGAAATATTCTGACTCTCAAGCAAAAATACCCAACTTAAAACAATTTCCAAATTAATTGACTTGACATAAAACTAGCAAAATCTGGAAGAGTTTTAGGCTTTTAGCCGCCCTTTGAATGAAATCTAATTACTACGTTCAAAGTGAGAAATGAAGGTTTCCTAACCCGAATAGATATTCTTCAGAAATTGTTACACTCAAGCTTTTGTTCCAATCCATGCTGAGAACACTACAGCTCTTCGATATAAAGTGCTCAATTAGTTGCCAATATAACCCTGTTATTACATCCTCTGTTCTGTTCCGGACTGTTCTCTACCGCTATGGATACATTCACTTCTCATAAGTGTGTGGAGGGCTTTCAATCAACCACTCCGGTTCCACTTTTTAACACTCGCCTCTATAGAAATACAGATATTTTCAATTAGTGTTATACAAAGGTGCCACTGAATCCCATTTATGTGTGAATTGCTATTGGCCTCGAGAGGAAAGTCGCCCAGGTCATTATCCTTTAAATGTGGTGCACTCCCAGATTAGTTTTAAAAATGAACCAAATGTGTAAAATTGGTTTATAATACATTTATACCAGATATACTATAAGTACTGTTCTCAATACGGTGCAGTTAGGCTGTCTCGTGCGTCCTGTGGAATCCAGTTAAACTCTCTGTCACACATATTCAATAAAGAGCATTTGAAACGGCTATTATGACACAGCTTCAACGTTTGTGGTTCCACACGCTACTGTTATAAATGGTCTGTCGGCCCTCATCAGATTCACCTGTCAGGGGAGTCTGCTCGTAAAATGAAATTATGTCTGGAGTCTAAAATCATGCAACGATAGAATGTCAGGATGGGTGCCTTACTCCTGAAAGAATAGAGAGTAGGAGTAATTCTTCCAGGTATATATTTTTTTTAAACCTATGAAAATAATTTGTGTACTGTACATGAACTGCATTAGTAAATACTTAATTAGATTGTGGTGTTTTTAAATGATTATCATTCAAAATCAACAACAGATCATCCATCTCTCATGTTGTGACCGTGATGCACACATCCCCCAAGTACTCAAAACAACACTTTCATGTCTTAAAGCGAATCAAACAGCATTACTTGGTTATGTGCAGCAGCCCGGGCGCAGTGGGGAAGCATCTCAAAATGGCGCCACTCTGATCTCTGCACCATGGCCCAGAAACACCAGGGGGCTGCCCCCTGAAATACTGTCACACAGATGTGTGCTGCTGCACTAGGTTAGCACCTGCTACCAGTTCCCCTGCTGAGAGGGCAGGTGGTTCCATAGGATAGCGGGAGGGGAGGTGGGGGTGAAGAAAAAGAGTGAAACAGAGATAGGGAGAGCTAAAAAAAAAGAAGAAGGGAGCAAGAGTCCGAAAGGGGGAGAAAAAATAGAGAGAGGAAGGGAGAGATACTAATAGGACGAGAGAGAAAAATAGTGGGAGGGACAGTGAGAGAGAAAGGGAGAGAGAGATGGACTTAGGGGCCTGCCACATCGGTAGGCTGTCTTGGTCATGGATTAAAGAGCCGTATTATTCCATCATTTTACCTTGAAATGCTAATGCTAACAATATGATGGCTAATAGGCAGATTACATAGTCAAAGGGTGTTTGTGCTCATTGTTTCTGAAGTGCAGAAGGGCTTAGATCAGGTCCAAATCTACCCACTGTATGTTTTGTCTTTTGTCCTCCTCAAGTGTTTCAAATGTCAAACTGATGACGAGGAAGTGAGTTGAGCAATGGAACCCGGCTCTTGCTATTACTTTTGTGCGATGGCCATTTCAAAGAGACGTACACGCTCATGCACGCATGCACACACACACACATCAATAGAGCAGCCAGGATTAGCATAGTAATGTGCTTCATTTCGTCACACTCCTTCTAATTGATTACAGACGATCATCCTGTGTGTATAGCCGCAGACGTTTATCACGCCACTGTGTTTGGTAATCATTTCCAAAAGCATTTCATTTTACCCACCACTGTTAGCAGGCAGTCTGTTAGCCAAGTTAATATTCAGAACACAATACTGCAATACTGCTTTTCAACATTTTGCCATTTTATTCAACAGAAAATATGTGCCAAAAGGCAGCTTTGTGTTACAGTGGATTTTAGTAATCTAAACGCCAAATTTTCACAGTAAAGTTCCCGTTTAAAAAAATGCTGAATTAAGGGCAGAGAAATCCATTGGTTTACTGAGAAACTTACTAAAATCATAAGGGATCAAAATGCTATGTGGGCTAAAGCAAGACGGACTGGTTCGGTAGATGATTTGATGGCTTTTAAACATCTTCGAAATATGGGGGTGGCTATGATCCGTAAATTGAAAGCAGACCACTACCTGAAATCTACTTCAGATAATTTAAAAAATCCATCCAAATTTTGGCAAGTAGTCATAAGTTTGGAGTGCAACAAAGATACACCGCTTCCCAAACAATTGTTGGTAGACACACTGATTGTAACTGAGAGAACCTCCATTCTGAAAGCCTTGAATCAACATTTTTTAGATGCAGGCAGTTTATTTGAAAAGGTATAATTAAGCCCCCTATGAAATTACCTGACACCCCTGTGCACTCCTTCACCAGATTCTCCTTTTCATCCTTCCCTGTTTCAGAAGTGTGTAAAGCCTTAAAAGAAATTGATGGACAAAAATCCCCTGGCCCGGATGAACTACACCCCTGCTTCTTACACCTAGCTGCAGACATCATTGCTCCCCCTTAACATGTATTTTTAACCTCACGCTTGATGTTAAGGAAATCTCCAAGTTATGGAAATCTGTTTTTGTACTGCCTCTCCTGAAAGGTGGAGATCCTTCGCTACTTGACAACTATCGACACATATCAAAATTGTTTCTACTGTCAAAGGTACTGGAGTCCTTAGTTAGTAGGCAGCTAAAGGCCTACTTCCAAGAAAACAACATCTTAAATGGAATGCAATCAGGTTTTAGGTCTAGCCACAGCACTGTTTCAGCAACATTGAAGGTTTTAAATGACATCCACTGTGCTCTTGACAAGAAGTTACATTGTGTGTCTGTCTTTATTGATTTGTCGAAGGCATTTGACACCGTGGACCATGCTGTGTTAATGCAAAGGTTAAAATGTTGTGGAATTACTGGTCATGCTCTAGATTGTTTTATAAATTACCTATCAAATCGTACACAATGTGTAGTGGCGGATGGTTGTAAATCTGAGTCCATAGAGGTGTGCTCAGGTGTTACACAAGGTTCTATTTCGGGCCCACTGTTGTTCATTTTGCATATCAACAACATTGGGAATCTTATTGAACAGGAGATGTAAAGCTTTATGTATATGATACTGTTCAAGTGGTAGTAGTTTATCTTTAGCTTTTGAAAATGCCCAAAGAGCATTTAACATTATACAAAAAAATCTGTATGATTTAAAGCTGGTTCTAAATTCGGGTAAAACAACATGCATGGTATTTTCAAATGCCAGGCATGTTACTAATCATGTCATTGCTACATTGGCTGGACATACTATAGAGCAAGTTAAAGTGTACAAATATTTGGGTGTGTGGGTTGATGATAAGCTGAGCTTCACTGTGCATGTAGAGAACTTGATAGGAAGCTCGTGCTGAGAATAGGTTTTTATTACCGGCATAAGGCCTGTTTTTCTTAGGAGGCCAGGAAGGAGCGGGTACGATGTACATTACTGGCGGTTTTAGATTTTAGTGATGTTATATATCTGCAGGCCTCAACCACTGCCCTGAGAGCATTGTGATCTCCACAGCACTGTTGGCTGGTTGTCATTGACCTTGCGTAGGCTTAAATACTGGTATACACTGATTTAGAAGGCCATATTGTGCCATTTTATCTCTGTTCTTTTTTAATCAGGTCCATAAATAAATATAAATTCCTACTCTAAATTTGCTTCTAACAGTACCAAAAATTAGAACAAGTCATGGTAGAAATAGTTTTAGTTACTCCGTGGTCCTGGAATTCTCTCCTGAACATTTTAAAATTTGATGATCTAGTTTCATTGGTTGAGTTTAAACACTTGATCGATGTATATATAATAGAAGAGTGTAATTATCTTTTGGACAGCTGTTTTTTAGTCAAGACTTTTGTGTTTTTTAACATAATATGTCATTGTTGTATTGTATGTGTGTTTAAAGTTTTGTTTAATGTTGTATTAGTGTATGTAAGTTGTTTTGTCTGAAACGTTGTTTCCCCCTGCTGCTATTGGACCAGGTCTCTCTTGGAAAAGAGATGTAATCTCAATGAGAAAAACCTGTATAAATAAAGGTTAAATTAATAAATTAATAAATATAAAATGCTTAATATTCTGTAGATGAGTAGTGGGACTTGATATTCAATAATTCAGATTGTGAACTAACCTTTTGATTGTGAACTAACTTTTTGGCCATTTTCTTCAATATCAACTATGTGTGAAATGAAATCATTTGGTGCATTCTCTCTCGTAAATAGACCCCTATAACCACCGTATGCTCATTCTCATAGACAAGCAGCTCGTAAATAGGCCCCAGTTATTCACTGTATGCTCAAATCAATATCACTGCACAAATCCTTACTGAACCACCTCAGAAATAGGTGTACCGCCAACCCTTTTCTCTGACCAAACAGTGAGATGAATCCATCAATCAACAACCTTGGAGAAAAGAAAAACAGACATATTACAGATCACTAAGCTCATAATACACTTGACCTCCAACTTTTCACACAAGCTGCTGAATACACCATACATCCTGCCAGATCCGTGAACACCCCTGTTCAGATACCACACTCTTCATTCTCAGTGACATGCTGTACTCTTTCACAGAGAGAGACGTATACTATCCATGACTATGCTTGTCAATTGGGGCTTAGAAATGCCATACAACCCATATTAGACATTTGTGCTATTAGAAAACCATTGATCAGATGCATTAACAAAACAACATGGCTGTGGCAAGGCTGTGGCAATTTAAGTGTTGGCATGGAAAGTGACAGTTAACTAGCTTAATAAATAATTTAGCAGATGCTTTCATCAAAAGGAACTTACAATGTGACAGTGAGACGTTGTAATGTGGAGGTAAGGAGGGAGAAGTAGAATGATGGCTTTATAAACTCATGGGTATATTTATGTATCAAACCCCAAATGGCGCCAATAGGCTAGTGGGACAGCAGAAAGATTCCTACCAACAGTTAGTGGAGGGCCAATCCCATAGCCTGGCACACATTTCATGCCCACAGGTACTGGATCAACCACCCCAACAAAACACATGAATGCGAGCCCTGATGTAACAAACCAAGAACCAACCTCACAGGTACAACGGTTAGTGAGATAATGCAACATAAAGAACAGAAATTGCAATTACTCACAGTGCCCTAGCACACTTGCTACAATATTGAGAGAATTTAACCCTCAACGCTGGTGTTGTCAGCATCATGCTCCAACCCACTGAGACAGTTGAACCCTTGGTATTTATACTGTTAGCAGTATTGACAAGAAGGGGCTGTAAAAGTTTAATTACACAGAGAACACTTCAAATGGTAAGTCTGTCACATTTTACTAGGTCCAACCTGCACACATTTAGCCATTCATCCGTAAGTGATAGCAAAAGAGGCATCAAGGCTTAATTTATCTACTTCAGAGGTTTCCACGTGGGTTTAAAAAGTTAAGTGGCAAAGCCAGAGTAGTGCTTGTGATTAAACCTCCTTAATTACCCCAGGTATAATGGCCTATTAGTCGGTCCCTGTAGTTAAAGAGCAAGTGGGAGATGATTGTTTTTATGAGGTACTTTTAGCTTCACCTTTTACAATGTCAGGGTTAGTACTGAGGCCTATCGTATTGAATATACAATTCACATTGGAGAATAATGATATGTCCATGGTTTCTCATGCAAAAATATGTTGTTTCAATGATTATCCTGAATAAATAAAGGTTTAATAGGAATATAGAGTACACCCAAATAAATGTGTATTTGTTTCTGTATTCATTATCTAATATGAATTTGTATTTTTCTGGTTTGTTTCCCTAGACACTTCCTCTTTAAGACGGGCACAGGAACAACCCCTTTCTTCGGCACGGCAACCCCAGGTTACACCATGGCAACTGGGGCGGTGTACTCCACCCCGGCACGTCCACTACCCAGAAACACCCTCTCCAGAGGGGCTTTCAAGTTCAAGAAGTCACCCAAGCACTGCTCTTGGAGATGCACCGCCCTTAGCGCAGTGGGCATGGCTGTCCTGCTTTCAATCATGCTCTGCTACTGTATAGGTAACTATGGCCCCTCCTTGTGACTATCGCCCCTCCTTGTGACAATGGTCCCTCCTTGTAACTACTATGGCTGCTCCTTGTGACTATGGCCCCTCTTTGTAACTACTATGGCTCTTCCTTGTGACTATGGCCCATCCTTGTGACTATGGCCCCTCCTTGTGACTATGGCCCCTCCTTGAAACTATGGCCTCTCTTTGTAACTATGGTCCCTCCTTGTAACTACTATGGCTGCTCCTTGTGACTATGGCCCATCCTTGTGACTATGGCCCCTCCTTGTGACTATGGCCCCTCTTTGTAACTACTATGGCTCTTCCTTGTGACTATGGCCCATCCTTGTGACTATGGCCCCTCCTTGTAACTATGGCCCCTCCTTGAAACTATGGCCCCTCCTTGTAACTATGGCCCCTCCTTTTAACTATGCCCCCCCCTTGTGACTATGGCCCCTCTTTGTGACTATGGCCCTTCCTTGTAACTATGGCCCCTCCTTGTGACTATAGCCCCCCCTTTAACTATGGCCCCTCCTTGTGACTATGGCCCTTCCTTGTGATTATGGCCCTTCCTTCTAACTATGGCCCCTCATTGTAACTATGGCCCCTCCTTGTGACTATAGCCCCCCCTTTTAACTATGGCCCCTCCTTGTGACTATGGCCCCTTCTTGTGACTATGGTGCCTCCTTGTGACTATGGCCCCTCCTTGTGACTATGACCACCTCTTTGTAAATATGGCCCTTCCTTGCGACTATAGCCCCCCCCCCCCCATTTAACTCTGCCCGCCCTTGTGACTATGGCCTTTCCTTGTGGATATGGCTCCTCCTTGTGAATGTGGCCCCTCCTTGTGACTATGGCCACACCTTGTGACTGTGGCCCCTCCTTGTCACTATTGCTCCTCCTTGTAACTATGGCCGCTCCTTGTGACTATGACCCCTCCATGTGACTATGGCCCCCCAATGTGACTATGGCCCCCCTTGTGACTATGGCCTTTCCTTGTGACTATGGCCCCTCCTTGTGATTATGGCCTCTCTTTCTAACTATGGCCCCTCGTTGTGACTATGACAGCCTATGATGGCCCGTCCATGTGATTGTGGCCCATTCTTCTAACTTTGGCTGCTCCTTGTAGTATGGCCCCTCCTTGTGACTGTGGCCCATCCTTGTGACTATGGCAGCCCTTTGTGACTATGGCCCCTCATTTGTGACAATGGCTCTCCTTGTGACTATGGCTCCCCTTTGTGACTATGGCCACCTCTTTGTAAAAATGGCCCTTCCTTGCGACTATAGCCCCCCCCCCCCCCCATTTAACTCTGCCCGCCCTTGTGACTATGGCCTTTCCTTGTGGATATGGCTCCTCCTTGTGACTGTGGCCCCTCCTTGTGACTATGGCCACACCTTGTGACTGTGGCCCCTCCTTGTCACTATTGCTCCTCCTTGTAACTATGGCCGCTCCTTGTGACTATGACCCCTCCATGTGACTATGGCCCCCCAATGTGACTATGGCCCCCCTTGTGACTATGGCCTTTCCTTGTGACTATGGCCCCTCGATGTGACTATGACCCCTCCTTGTGACTATGACCCCTCCTTGTGACTATGGCCCCTCCTTGTGATTATGGCCTCTCTTTCTAACTATGGCCCCTCGTTGTGACTATGACAGCTTATGATGGCCCGTCCATGTGATTGTGGCCCATTCTTCTAACTTTGGCTGCTCCTTGTAGTATGGCCCCTCCTTGTGACTGTGGCCCATCCTTGTGACTATGGCAGCCCTTTGTGACTATGGCCCCTCTTTGTGACTATGGCTTCTTCTTGTGACTATGGCTCCCCTTTGTGACTATGGCCCCTCCTTGTGACTTTGGCCCATCCATGTGATTATGGCCCCTCCTTCTAACTATGGCACCTCCTTCTAGTATGGCCCCTTCTTGTGACTATGGCCCCTCCTTGTGACTCCTTGTGACTATGGCCCATCCTTGTTATTATGGCTCCTCCTTGTGACAATGGCCCCTCCTTGTGACAATGGCCCCTCCTTGTGACTATGACCCCTCCATGTGACTATGGCCCCACTTTGTAACTAAGGCCCTCCTTGTAACTATGGCCCCTCCTTCTGACTATGGCCCCCCATTTTTCTTATGGCCCCCTTGTGACTATGGCCCCTCTTTGTGACTATGGCCCCTCTTTGACTATGACTATGGCTTCTTCTTGTGACTATGGCAGCCTTGTAGTATGGCCCCTCTTTGACTATGACTATGGCTTCTTCTTGTGACTATGGCAGCCTTGTAGTATGGCCCCTCCTTGTGACTATGTTCCCTCCTTGTGACTATGGCCCATCCTTGTGAGTATGTTCCCTCCTTGTGACTATGGCCCATCCTTGTGATTATGGCCCTCCTTCTAACTTTGGCCCCTCGTTGTGACTATGGGCCCTCCTTGTTTACATTGTTGTATTAGTGCGTAGTTCACCATGACCCTCCCTCATTGCTCTGCTTATGCTCTATATACTGTGGTATAAACAGACGACTAAGCAAGCCTCGAGCATTGCTCAGGTGTTTTAGAGGAGGCTTAGCACTCTTAACACCCACTCTCCAAAGATGAAGCTGTGGATAGAAAAAGCATAAGAACTAGCTGGACAACTACTGTACTACAACTTGGCCTTTCAAATATATTATCCTTTCAAATATAAATGGCTTTCCATTCAACGTAAGTGGTGCACCAGCCTTCAGTTCTCAGTAGAGAATTCATGACAGCACCCAACACACTAAAGTTACAACACTGGATATCTGTTGCACTTCCCAGTCAATTAAACTAAACTATCTAATAGACAAGTTGACTGGACTTTATGGCTTTGAGTCAGCTGAATCAGTGTTGACTGACCTGATGGCTTTATAAACTGTGCTAAATGTGTATTGCTCTTTCAGCATGATCTTGCTGAGCAGATAACAGACCTTAGAATATCATTCCGTCTGCCGTTGTCATATGTCAGTCAGATACAGAGACAATTCATCCTACAGATCCCCAATGATACAGTTTGAATCTGTGTCAGATTATGGCCCCACAGAGTGACATCACTGGCATGACCCAGCCCCATAGAGCAGTATGATTGACATGACCCATCCCCACAGAGTGACATCATTGACATGACCCATCCCCACAGTGACATCACTGACATGACTCAGCCCCACAGAGCAGCATCACTGACATGACCAAGCCCCACAGATCAGCATCACTGACATGACCCAGCCCCACAGAGTGACATCACTGACACGACCCAGCTCCACAGAGCAGCATCACTGACATGACCCAACTCCACAGAGTGACATCACTGACATGACCCAGCCCCACAGAGTGACATCACTGACATATCCCAGCTCCACAGGAGCCCTGAAAGACAGACACAGTTGAAATCCCCCTCGACACCCTACAATGACACTGTCAGAAGAAACAAAATGCCAGCACCCCAGTCACATTAGGTTATCACAAGGTTATCACTTGTCATGACTCACCTTCTCACAACCGATTTGCAACATTGTGACAATGTCATGTGCTGATGGGGCATAACCCCCAAAAAGGGAACTATCCTAAGAAGTTGAAAGCCTTCTTCACCAAAGCATTTTGAGAAGGGCCGATGAGAGAGGATGTGTGGAATCGAGAGCTATAAAGATTTTCTGGTGCAACAAAATCTCTTCCAGGAAGTGCTTTCATCTCAACCAGGAAGCTAGGAACACAGGCTTTAGTGTAACGCATCAACCTCACCCATAGGACAAAATTCCACTTCAGAAGGGGCTTTGTCTGGTTTTTACACCAACCTTTAGCAGCTTGACCACAGCGATAAAATGGGTGGAGATTTATCTGTCCTTTCTGTCCTCCTGAGTCATACACTCTCTTAATCTTGGGCTGTGTGACTTTCCCCTGAACTGCCGTAGCATTCTCATGGTGCTGAAGGGAGGACAGGATAACATGCTCGTATAGAGAGAAATATGTCTGGAGAAATGAGGCAATGGAGAAAAAGTATGGAGAGTGCTCTCCATAGCTGAGGGCCATTACAGTGCCATATTAATATCCATGTATATTATCTCTATCATCTGGACCTGCCAT
Source organism: Oncorhynchus kisutch (assembly GCF_002021735.2). Lineage (NCBI taxonomy): Eukaryota > Metazoa > Chordata > Actinopteri > Salmoniformes > Salmonidae > Oncorhynchus > Oncorhynchus kisutch. Next base: position 41,970,943 of record NC_034192.2, read on the forward strand.
GTTTTTTTTAATTCATGATATCGTGCTCTGTCATTGGTTGCATGTGATTTTGCTGTGCATGTTTGGTGGGTTGGCTTGTTTCTGGATTCCGCGTGTATAGCTTATGAGTGCGCCAATGGCTTTAAGGTGCATGAGTGTGTTTCCTGTGTGGGAGTTCTTTTGATTGTGAGTGTGTGAGTTAAACAGATACAGGCCTTCTTTGCCAGTTGCCTCCTTTGCCAGTTGCCTCAGGTAGAGTTTTTCACCTTCCTCTCTTTCATCTGCAGCCAAAACACCTGCCAGGTGCGATGTCTTAAATAGCTTATGTATGCACTAGCACACTCCGCCTCTGCCAGCCCACAGATAAGAACACAGTCCGATACATACGTACAAGCACACATCATTCTGCCTTGGTCTCTCTCTCTCTCTCTCTCTCTCTCTCTCTCTCTCTCTCTCTGTCTCTCTCCCTCTCCAATTCCGTATTCTCTATGATTCTGCTTCATCCCTTGTGAGTTAGCTATGTTTTTTAAGCAGTCAATACCCCATACCCTCCCCATACCCTCCCCCCGTTTGAAAAAAGTTCCACCTCAGATCAAAACACTGGGAAATCAGAGTTTTGCCTCCTCAGCACGACTCCCCGGCTGGCGATCTTTGAAGGAGCCTCACCCTCTCACTGTGTTCATAGAAGACCCAGTTTCCCCAAACAACAAGACATGCAGCTTAATAGCAAACTATTCAGAGACAGAGGTTGGAGGAAGAACATGGCGGTTTGGTTGGTTACGTAAGAGAATTAGAGAGTTTGAGGCTTGAAGCCTCTTTGACCTTCTTTCTGACGCACACAAATACATACACTTGGGGTTTCCAGATGCTTTGATTTGGGCTGTCATTATGTTACTGCACGTTGTCCACCTCCTCCTGTCTGTTTGGTGACAATATTCGGGTTTTTAAATAGAACGTCCCGCTGCGCTCTTTGATGCAGTGCTGTTTGTGTTAATGAACAGCGCTCCCCAAAGAGACACAACAGTGTTCCTCGTCTCCTCAGTATTGATTGAGCTTGCTGTGTCTGGCCCCTGTTGGGTTTTACAGTAGAGCACTTAGCCTACATGTGGCGCACCCATAGTAAGGTAACCTAGTATAAAAATAATTCCTACTGTTTAGTATTTTTCAGTCATGTTTCTTGAAGATACAGGGAAGTATAGGAAGGAAAGAGTGAAGGAAGGAAGGAGGGAGGGAGGGAACTGAGTCATGACCACTTTCATGTGCTGAGTGCGGGGGTGCTAACTGCCAGGCCACCACAGGGCACAAAATGATGTATTGTCTGATCTATTTTTCCTAGAAATGCTGTCCAGCACGTATTTCGTTTTGTAATGATTTGATTGATTGCCCTAACCCTAGCATATTCCACTGTTTTTGTTCACTTTACAGCAATGCACTTTTTCGGCCTCAACTGGCAACTTCAAGAAACGGAAAACAAACCAGCGGTTGAGAACGGAGGGGGGAAGGCTTTGCCCACTCAACCAAGCATAGTGACAGTACTCTCAGTTGACTATGGTAAGGACCTTAGCCCTTTACCTACTTCTTTACCTACTTGTTATATCTGTAGATCACATTTGGGGAAGGAACACACCATATTTCTGAATATGTTTCTAGCCTTTAATTGCACTGGATGCTTGTTTGTTTGTCCATTTTGCTTTGTGAATGTTATGTGTATGGCTCAGCACAAAAACGGACCCAGACTGTAGCCTATCCTATACTGTAGGTACCTTCTGAATTGTAATCGACAGAGTCCAAACAGCTTTAACACATTCAGCCTTTACCAGTAGGTGTCTGTCATTTTTGTATGCAATGTCTGCCACATGCATGCCACCTTTCTTCACCTTTACAAAAAGAGGCCACTGATTTAATTTAAATATTTTAAGGATTGGACCATTTTTAAAAATGTTTTGCCTAAAATGACATACCCAAATCGAACTGCCTGTAGCTTTGAAACACTTTGAAGTTTGTGGAAATGTGTAACACATAATATAACACATTAGATCTGGTAAAAGATAATACAAACAAAAAAACATGCGTTTTCAAATATAATTTTTTTCATCATCTTTGATATGCAAGAGAAAGGCCATAATATAATATTGCAGTTTTGGAACAATTTAGATTTTGGCCACTAGATGGCAGCAGTGTGTGTGCAAAGTCCCTCCTTGATCCAGTGATGCATTGCAATACTGCACAGTATTTTGTAATAATGTGTCTTTATTTCAACCAAACAAAAACTCTGGAGGTCCATTGTAAGAAAGATATTTATCCTAAGTGGTTTTTGAAATAAATATCAGGCAAAAATGCTTTAAATGCGTTTCATGTAAGAATGACTCATGCTCAAGTTATTTTTTTTTGCTTGCTAACGTTTTAAAAGCATCACTTCCTTGTCCTGTTGTTTTGTTACTGTACCAGGTAATGAATCAGCTAGTACATTTAGATCCTAGACATTTAGCAGTGAATCACAAGTACCACACAAAAGATAGGGAAATCAATGTCGAAGAACAAGAAGGCCCGCACACTCATTAAGCTCCCAATTCACCGCTTTATTGACTACGGTTCGATCTGAAACTGATCTTCGTCAGGTCAAAACAATATATAGTAATCAATGGTGAAACAATCTGTTCCAGTCTCATAATGGAGCAATCAGCTGAGGTCTATTTGAGTGGGAATAAAGAAGTTTCTATCATCAACTGTGCCAGGAAATATAAATACCTGGAACTACTGAAGCTGTCTGGTATTTCCATGTTTGACTGACCTAATGAGCAAGACTCATATCTATGAGGGCCCGGGATACACACTGGGCCAGGGATATAGACTGGGAGTCGTATCTGCAGAATTTTATTTAAATTAAGGTAATATTGAGAAATATTATTTTGTTGAAAATGGAATCAATGCAGATGAAAACTGTATACAACTGTGGTGAGCTTGACCTCACAAAATGTCCATCTAGCTTTATCTCAGTGTTCTCTCTTTCTCCCCTCCAGGCAGGACTGGTGCTGTCCATCAGGAGAACAACTCCATTGACACCGGGCAAGTGGAAGTGGGCCGAAGGGTAGGTCAGGGAATACCGCCTGGGGTGTTCTGGCGCTCTCGGCTGGCTATGGAGCAGCCACGCTTCCTGAAGTTCAACATCTCTGTTCAGAAGAATGCACTGGTTGGGGCCTACGGGAGGAAGGGTCTCCCACCATCTCACACACAGGTAAATGGTACATTAGTTGGGTAGGGTGTATGGCAACTACTCGGCTTCCAGCCTCGGACCGCAAGGCACTACAGAGGGTAGTGCATACGGCCCAGTAAATCATTGGGGCCAAGCTTCCTGCCATCCGGGACCTCTATACCAGGCGGTGTCAGAGGATGGCCCCAAAAATTGTCAAAGACTCCAGCCACCCTAGTCATACACTGTTCTCTCTGTTACAGCAGCGCAAGCGGTACCAGAGAGCCAAGTCTAGGTCTAAAAGGCTTAACAGCTTCTACCCCCAAGCCCTAACACTCCTGAACAGCTAATCAAAGGGCTAATCCAGACCCCTCTTTTATGCTATGCATAGTAACTTTAACTCTACCTACATGTACATATTACCTCAATTACTTTGACTAACCTGTGCCCCCGCACATTGACTCTTTACCGGTATCCCCTGTATATAGCCTCGCTATTGTTATTGTACTGCTACTGTTAAATTTTTTGTTACTTACATTTTTTCTTTTCAATTTAAAAAAAATTTATCAATCAACTTATTTTTCTTAAAACTTCTTAAATCATTGTTGGTTAAGGGCTTGTAAGTAAGCATTTCACTGTAAAATCTACACCTGTTGTATTCGGCCCAAGTGACAAATACATTTTGATTTGATTTGTAAAAATCTGACTGGATGGTTTTTGCCATGCTCATAATATTCCTCTTTTCAGTCTTATTTTTACAAAGTCTTTACAATGGAACGACTGGATTCTGATACTTTGGGGCAGAAGGTATCCTAGTGGTTAGAGCATTGGGCCATTAACCAAAAGGTTGCTGGATCAAATCCCCGAGCTCACAAGGTAAACATATTTTGCTCTGAACAAGGTAGTTAACCTGACATTCCCTGGTAGGCTGTCATTGTAAATAATAATTTGTTCTTACCTGACTTGCCTGGTTAAATTAAAAAAATAATAAAAGGGTCGTGGCTGGGTAGTTCCACCAGACTGGTGCCTTTTGAGAAGAAAAAAAAACATTGATTTCACTTAATTGTAACATTATGTCATATAGAGCACATGTTCAACTTAATAAACAACATAAGTCCCGAATTAAGTGCCAAATAAAGTAACAGGGTTGACGATTTCATCTTAAATCAGCCATAAATTGAGACAGGTGGAATGGAAGCTTGTTGTGGGCAACACAGTGTCAATTGAATGCAAGCTTCACCAAACAAATGGCATTGTTAAAACATCTCTAGCCATAAAATGGCCAAAAAGAGTAGAACCACCTGCTTTTACACCATGATTTGACCATTAGATAGATGTTAAATCTGTCTTTTGAAAAAACAAAATGTTTAAGGGAATAGTTAAGGGAATAGTTTTACCATATTAATATGAGAGTTCAGTTCACGTAACTGGGTTGACCTTAAAATGAGACAGATGTAAATTAATCACTAATCACACACAAAAAAAAAGAATCTTCAGAAATTACTTTTAAATAATAACTAGGTCAATGATGGTGAAAACTTTGGTGGTAAGTGGGTTAAAATCTTCCTAGAAGTGACAGGGGGACATGTCAAAATGCTGAATTTTGGCACTTTAGCAAGCCTTAAAAAATATTGATTGAATTTTCCATGTGGTCTATATTGAAGGGCACTTCATTTAATATTACAGGCTTTTAAAATTCAATATTGGTGCACATTTTATAACTAAAATATCAAAGGGACACAAAAGGCACTATTTTTGTGGAATGACCTGGCTATTTTCCACTTCACCCTAGAGGAAAATCTTTCAACTTCACCTTCTTGACATTCTCTGACTTGAGTTGAAGAAGAGCCTCTTTCGTGTGCCGGAAATTGGGCCACTATCAAATGAAAAAAAAGTTAAATACAAATGACAACAGGAAAGAAGGGATTACTCTTCCATGGTAAAAGAAAAAAGGAACCCAACTAAATCAAATACAACAAACAGACAAGCCTCCTTTTATGTCCAAGGCAATTGCTGCGCAGGCCGCTCAAGACTATCAATGCCTAGACACGAAGTCAACCGCCACTGCCTTAGAAACGGTCCGTTAATTTGCCAGGGCGATAAATCGATGCGTTTACTTAACTTAGCATGAAAGACCCCAATGAGAGTTATTGACTGTTGGTTACATTCACAGCTTGAGGAGAGGAACAACTTGAAAGTGCGTCACCAATCGCTCAAAAGAAAATAATACAACTAAATTTGTTCGTAAGTGTCTTACTCTGCATGATTCATCAATTGGCTTAAACTAGGTTTTGTGAAGAAATGATCAACACTAGTTTGAATTCCCAGGTATAGCTAATAATTATTTGTGGTTCATCCGCTGGCCTGGCTCGGCTTGGCCTCTTGTTCATTATTATTTGCTCCTATTGTTAGATTGAGATAAGCCTTTGCCAAGCAATCAAGATGTACACACTGGCCTGGGAGTAAAGGAATGGTTGGGTTCTGGACTTTTATTACTTGGCCCCCTGGCCACCAACACATAAAAAACTGCCTACATCCACAGGTCAATATCTATTCTCTGCTCCTCTCAAAAGGGTTTAAACCACTGAGTGTTGACTTCTCTCACCATAACTTTAATGCTTTATTTCCTATCCATACTGAGTCAGTTGGAGGGATGCTTGGTGTCGTGTCCCCTGTAGGTCCTATTTCCGATACTAAATCCTTTTTTAATGTGCCCTTTTCTACTTTCAACTCCCTGTGTTGTGTACGTTTGTGTGAATTAAACACTTTTAGCATGCAGAATGAAAAGGATCAGTCTCCTGGAAAACTCAAATTGACTTTGACTCAATTAAATTGTGGCTAGCTCCTTTAATGTCAAATTAGGACATTTTTTAAACAGAGATTTTCCCTCTATGCACCTGGAACTACAGAATGTCACCGTTATTGTAAATGTTTATACATTTACATACATTTATATGTCGCACATCATATGTCATGAAGTGACCCATTACTTAGTCCCAACTGACCTCTGCTTGACCTTTCTTCAGTATGACTTTGTGGAGCTGCTGGATGGCAGCAGGCTCATCGCCAAAGAGAGGTGGGCTCCCACAGCGCAGGAGACCAGGGGCCGGATGGAGCGCCAGGTCAGCCTCCACCAAGCTGGTTTCATCCAGTATCTGGACTCTGGGGTGTGGCATCTGGCTTTCTACAATGATGGGAAAAGCCTGGAGACAGTATCATACAACACCATCATCCTGGGTAAGCATAACATGGAAATAATGTAGAAAACTGATGTAGAAATGGATGAGGTGAATATTTTCAATTATATTGAATTGCTGGAAAAGGCACTTGGAGAACGTTTTCCACAACTAAGAGAATAACTGGGTAGTTGACAGGCCAGATCAACATATACATTAATCAATCATTTAAACTGGATCTACAGACTATATAATGCAAGCAAAATGTGTTGTTGGGCTTTTGGCTTAATGAATTGTGTTATGCACATTTTATGTCTCTACATTGCAGGAATATCGCTATCCCTTAGGCTTTTCATTGTTGTGCGTGCTCAGGAATTGTACTGTGGGAAAAGTTAATGTTTTGCATTAGGGAATTCCATCGATACATTTCTAAAGATATGAAGTTATCGAAATCCAAGGTCAAAGTTGCCCGGATGTGTTGAAACTGACAGCCCAGTAGTGTACATCCAATGCAAGTCTTCAAAAGCAATAAAAATGAAAAAGTTTGCCCACTTAACACAATCGAAAGGAGCTCCCAGCCTAGGGGGACTGCCCATTATGAGCGCTGGTCTGTTGAACGAACACAAGACAGTGGGATATGTCAGATTAACTTCAACTCAGAGAGAGGATTTACAAAGATTGATCCCGTTGCTTGTGTGGGCATGATCAGTCATGAGATTTTCATGCGGAGAAAGAAATGTCAAAGAACTAGAAATGCACTGTGAAATGTAAAATCTTCGTGATGGGGTGCATTCGTGATGGGCAAGACGGCATGGGAGTTGTCAGGCTACAGCAGATGAGAGGTACACACATAGAGTACACTGTACATTCATGCAATAAGCCAGTGTTTCCCAACCGTGGTCCTCCAGTACCCCCAACAGTACACATTTTTATTGTAACCCTGGACAAGCACACCTGATTCAACTTCTCAACTAATCATCAAGCCTCAATGAGGTGTGTTTGTCCAGGGCTACAACAAAAATGTGTACTGTTGGGGGTACTGGAGGACCAGGGTTGGGAAACACTGCAATAAGAGAATGTGGCTGTGTGGAAATGTAAGATGGAATAGTATGTGACATCATAGTAGTGATATGAAATCCAATCAAATGTGTTGGATATTGTGTTGATATTGATATTGTGTTGATATTGATCATGTGTTGATATTGATCATGTGTTGATATTGATAATGTGTTGATATTGCTATTGTGTTAATATTGATAATGTGATGATATTGTGGGGATATTGATATTGATAATGTGTTCATATGGATAATGTATTGATATTGATACTGATCATGTGTTGAAATTAATCGTGTGTCGATATTGATCATGTGTTGATATTGATCATGTGTTGATATTGATCATGTGTTGACATTAATATTGTGTTGATATCAATATTTTGTTGATGTTGATATTGATATTGGTAATGTGTTGATATTGGATGATGTAATGAAATGATATATGCAGCGATGAAAATATATATTTTTTAAATTATTTGTATTTTCAATATTGAACAGAACTGGAATTGGTCAAACTCTCAGTTTAAAACATATACAAAATGATCCTCTTTCCCTAAAAGCTTGAGGGTCATGACTTTTTTTTACATGAAATGGGAGGTTCACTTGGCCCCAGACAATCAATCTGAGATTGATTTAAGTTTCAGTCATGGGATTTTTGCTTGAACCCTGTATGTGTGGTTGGCACATTTTAGAGGTGTGATATCTCAATCTTGTGCAAGAACATCTGACTGAAAAAAGTATGAACTCGTATGCCATGCCAGTAACCAGGTTTCTATCCAACCATTTCATACAGATGAATTATCTGACGCTGCTAAAAACAGGAAATGTCAGTACAATTTCTTAAATGTCCACAGACAATATGTTCGCTAGAAATGGTGGGATCTTTTTGTGTCTGTAAAATGAATTATGTGAGAGAACTGGTGGTGGATACACATTTATGTGCAAATAGTGATATAATTGGAAAGGGAAATGAAAGGGGGGATACCTAGTATGAATGCATTCAACTGAAATTTGTATTTCGCATTTAACACAAGCCCTCTGAATCAGAGAGGTGCGAGGGGTTGCCGTCATCAGTGCACGGTTAACCATCATATCGAAGTATATTTGGAGTTACGCAATTATATGTTGGGTGGTCCTCCCACTACGACTCGGGAGATCAGGCTGTATATTAGGCTACAAATTTAATACATTGTGATGAACTTCACAGGGTAGAGAAAGTACACAGTGATGAGAGTGATGCTACTTTCCAATAAATATCGAGGGTCTTATTATTTTTGTCCCAACAGAGTCGGTTATGGAGTGCTCACACAACTGTTATGGGAATGGAGAGTGTGTGTCCAGCTCCTGCCATTGTTTCCCAGGGTTCATTGGGCCGTACTGTTCAAGAGGTATCTTTTTCCCAACTCCTCATCTATCTATTGATATCGCAATCTATACATGAGCAAGCTTCAATGGACAAATATTGGCTATATTTTCAGAATTAATTACCATGTGCATGTGATATTTGTTCTTAGTTTAGGGTTAGGTTTAAGCTAAATGTCAGGGTTAGGTTTAGATTAAGGGTTAGGTTTAGACTAATGGTCAGGGCTGGCACTAATCGTTCAAATCAAATATTTGGAGAGGAAGTGTTGTACTCCAGTCCTTTTTACTGTAGCATGGAAAGATAGTGATTGGTTGATGTAAGGTTGTGTCAACACTGCAGCTATACAATGGACTATCACTCAAATGTATTTATGAAGCCCTTCTTACATCAGCTGATGTCACAAAGTGCTGTACAGAAACCCAGCCTAAAACCCCAAACAGCAAGCAATGCATGTGTAGAAGCACAGTGGCAAGGAAAAACTCCCTAGAAAGGCCAGAACCTAGGAAGAAACCTAGAGAGGAACCAGGCTATGAGGGGTGGCCAGTCCTCTTCTGGCTGTGCCAGGTGGAGATTATAACAGAACATGGCCAAGATGTTCAAATGTTCATAGATGACCAGCAGGGTCAAATAATAATAATTACAGTAGTTGTCGAGGGTGCAACAGGTCTGCACCTCAGCAGTAAATGTCAGTTGGCTTTTCATAGCCGGTCATTCAGAGTATCTCTACTGCTTCTGCTGTCTCTAAAGAGTTGAAAACAGCAGGTCTGGGACAGGTAGCACGTCCGGTGAACAGGTCAGGGTTCCATAGCCGCAGGCAGAACAGTTGAAACTGTAGCAGCAGCACAGCCAGGTGGACTGGGTACAGCAAGGAGTCATCAGGCCAGGTAGTCCTAAGGTATGGTCCTAGGGCTCAGGTCCTCCGGGAGAGAGAAAGAAAGAAAGAAAAAAAGAGAGAAAGAGAGAAAGAAAGAGAAAAAGAGAGAGAATTAGAGAGAGCATACTTAAATTCACGCAGGACATTTTATAAGACAGGAGAAATACTCCAGATATAACAGACTGACCCTAGCCCCCCGACACATAAACTACTGCAGCATAAATACTGGAGGCTGAGACAGGAGGGGTCGGGAGACACCGTGGCCCCATCTGACAATATCCCTGGACAGGGCCAAACAGGCAGGATATAACCCCACCCACTTTGCCAAAGCACAGCCCCCACACCACTAGAGGAATATCTTCAACCACCAACTTACCATCCTGCGACAAGGCCGAGTATAGCCCACAAAGATCTCCGCCACGGCACAACCCAAGGGGTGGGGGGGGGGGGGGGCCAACCCAGACAGGAAGATCACATCAGTGACTCAACCCACTTAAGTGACGCACCCCTCCTAGGGACGGCATGGAAGAGCACCAGTAAGCCAGTGACTCAGCCCCTGTAATAGGGTTAGAGGCAGAGAATCCCAGTGGAGAGAGGGGAACAGGCCAGGCAGAGACAGCAAGGGCGGTTCGTTGCTCCAGTGCCTTTCCGTTCACCTTCACACTCCTGGGCCAGACTACACTCAATCATAGGACCTACTGAAGAGATGAGCCTTCAATAAAGACTTAAAGGTTGAGACTGAGTCTGCATCTCTCACATGAGTAGGCAGACCATTCCATAAAAATTGAGCTCTATAGGGGAAAGCCCTGCCTCCAGCTGTTTGCTTAGAAATTCTAGGGACAGTAAGGAGGCATGCATCTTGTGACCGTAGCGTAAGTGTAGGTATGTACGGCAGGACCAAATCGGAAAGATAGGTAGGAGCAAGCCCATGTAATGCTTTGTAGGTTAGCAGTAAAACCTTGAAATCAGCCTTTGCCTGAACAGGAAGCCAGTGTAGAGAGGCTTAGCACTGTAGTAATATGATCACATTTTTGGGTTCTAGTCAAGATTCTAGCAGCAGTGTTTAGCACTAACTGAAGTATATTTAGTGCTTTATCTGGGTAGCCGGAAAGTAAAGCATTGTAGTAGTCTAACCAAGAAATGACAAAAGCGTGGTTAATTTTTCTGCATCATTTTTGGAGAGAAAGTTTCAGATTTTTGCAATGTTACGTAGATGGAAAAAAGCTGTCCTTGAAACAGTCTTGTTATGTTCGTCAAAAGAGAGATCAGGGTCCAGAGTAACTAATATGCTTTATATACTATTGAGTAACATTGTTTCTTCCCACAACAGCTGCCTGTCCTGTCCTATGCAGTGGCAATGGCCAGTACACCAGGGGGCGCTGTCAGTGCTACAGTGGATGGAAGGGCACAGAGTGTGACGTGCCTACTACCCAGTGTGTAGACCCCCAATGTGGAGGCCATGGGATTTGTGTGACGGGCAACTGTGTGTGTAATGCTGGCCACAAGGGAAGCAACTGTCACCAAGGTACACCACAACAATATGTAGTGTCACCGTTCGATTTCCCAGCCTGTCGGCGATGTATACAGTACTTATACAACTTAAACAATAGCTCTTTTCAACTTCACCAAGCAAATAATTCCTTTTGTTCCTCCATCGATACTCTGCATGCATTAACTCCCTCCAACCATTTAGCCACCACAGGTATGGATTGGAATTGATTCTGAATTGTCCATCCAATGTGATTGCTTCAGTGCGCTCTCGAACAAGGACCCTGTGAGATTCAATATCTCTCAGTCTGGGTCTATTTCTCATTGTTATCGAAAATACTTCTCGCTATCCCCTCTACCTCTTCTCCCCCTGTTCAGTCAGTTTAACTTCATTGATCCCAATTCAGACAGAGGCAATTCACTTGTCAGATTTACATCTGCAGATCAGTGACCCAATGTGTAAAATCTTATTGAGTCGAGGGAGTAATTAAATAAAAATGTTGCGCTCATTGTGAAGTGAATTAAGAGAGAAAGTACATAAGTGCTATTGTGGAATTATGCAGGAACGGTTGGACAATGTTGTCAGTGGACTCAAACTGGACATTTGGTTCTGGTTTGATGATAGTACAAGGTATTGCCTTACAGTCCCTTCAGAAAATATTCACACCCCTTGTGTTGTGTTACAGGCTGAATTTAAAAGTTATTACATTTAGATGTCCTTTGTCACTGGCTTACACACAATAACCCATATTGTCAAAGTGGAATTATATTTGTAGAAATATTTACAAATTAATAAAAAATGTAAGGCTGAAATGTCTTGAGTCAATAAGTATTCAACCCCTTTATTATGGCAAGCCTAAATAAGTTCAAGAGTAAACAACGACCTAATCTCTATACCCCACATATACAATTATATGTAAGGTCCCTTAGTCAAGCAGTGAATTTCAAATACAGATTCAACCACAAAGACAAGGGATGTTTTCCAGAACCTCACAAAGAAGAGAACCTATTGGTAGATTGGTAAAAATAAAATAAAATAAAAAGCAGACATTGAATATCCCTTTGAGCATGGTGAAGTTATTAATTACACTTTGGATGGTATATCAATACACCCAGTCACCAAAAAGATACAGGTGTCCCTCCTAACTCAGTTGCCGGAGAGGAAGGAAACCGCTCAGGGATGGTGACTTTAAAACAGTTACAGAGTTTATTGGCTGTGATAGGAGAAAACTGAGAATGGATCAACAACATTGTACAGTAGTTACTCCACAATACTAACCTAAATGACAGAGTGAAAAGAAAGAAGCCTGTACAGAACACAAATATTTCAAAACATGCATCCTGTTTGAAATATGGCACTAAAGTAAAACTTCAAACAAATTGGAAAAGAAATTAACTTTATGTTCTGAGTAGAAAGCGTTATGTTTGGGGCAAATCGAACCCATTACTGAGTTCTATTCTTCATATTTTCAAGCATAGTGGTGGCTGTATCATGTTATGGGTATGCTTGTCATCAGCAACAACTGGGAGTTTTGGGGGGATAAAAAAAACAGTATACAGCTAAGCACAGGCAAAATCCTCGAGGAAAACCTGGTATAGTCTGCTTTCAAACAGACACTGGGAGACAAATTCACCTTTCAGCAGGACAATACCCTAAAACACAAGGCTATATCTACCATTGAGTTGCTTGTCAAGATGACATTGAATGTTCCTGAGTGGCCGAGTTACAGTTTTGACTGAAAGCGGCTTGAAAATCTATGGCAAGACTTGAATGTGGCTGTCTAGCAATGATCAACAACCAACTTGACAGACTATGAATAATTAAAAAAATAAGTAATGTGAAAATACGTTTCAATCCAGGTGTGCGAACTTGTACATGCTGACCAAATTCTCATTGAAAATAAGAATTTGTTCTTAACTGACTTGCCTAGTTAAATAAAGGTCAAATAAAAAAAATCAAACATTTATGGCAATTTAGTTAGCTAGGTTGCTTTTGCTAGCTAATTTGTTCTGATATATAAACATTGGGTTGTTGTTTTACCTGAAATGCACAAGGTCCTCAACTCTGACAATGAATCCACAGATAAAACGGTAAACCGAATTAGTTTTTCTTTTTCTTCTTTGGATTTTAAATGATGGTTGGCAACCAACTTTACAGTGCATTACTACAACCGACTGGAGTGTGGATGTCAGTTCATCTTTCCCACCTGGGTATATGCTCCTAAAAACCAATGAGGAGAGTTGAAAGGCAGGATTTGCGCGTGTTGAGTGTCACAAATTGAACCAACTTCTATTTTAGCGCCTGGCCACACAGACCCTTACTGTGGCGCGCGAGCAGTGTGGGTGCAATGATTGAATAACATGTATGTGTACATTTATTTTGCGACACGAGAGGTGTGGTCAGCATAGGGCGGCAGGGTAGCCTAGTGGTTAGAGCGTTGGACTAGTAACCGGAAGGTTGCCCCTGAACAGGCAGTTAACCCACTGTTCCTAGGCCGTCATTGAATATAAGAATTTGTTCTTAACTGACTTGCCTAGTTAAATAAAGGTAAAATAAAAAATAAAATAAAAATTTAGACTCACAGCTGTCATCGCTGCCAAAGGTGCTTCTACAAAGTATTGACTCAGAGGTGTGAATACTGATGTAAATGAGATATTTCTGTATTTAAGTTTCAATAGATGTGCTTACATTTAAAAAAAATATATGTTTTCACTTTGTCATTATGGGGTATTGTGTGTAGATAGGTGGACATTATTTTGGGGCTGTAACACAACTACAGGTGGAATAAGCCAATGGGTATGAATACTTTCTGAAGGCACTATGATTAGAACCAAATTATTCTCAATGAGTCGCTGAGATCAATATACTTGTATGTGTTTGCTAAAAGGCTGTACTAGTAATAAGCTGGCTATGGAGCATGTTCATATGTTTAGTTGTTTATTTCATGATTAAGTCATCCCATATACAGTAGTTGAACTATCTCCGTTCCTTTCTCTTGTTTTCCTAGCGGACTGTATGGATCCAACCTGCTCGGGCCACGGAGCCTGCCACCACAGTGAATGCCACTGTAACCCGGGCTGGGGCGGAATTGGCTGTGAGATCCTGAAGAGCACGTGTCCTGAACAGTGCTCCAGCCACGGAACCTTCCACACCGAGACAGGCACCTGTGTCTGTGAGGCTAACTGGACAGGCTCCGACTGCTCTTTAGGTCAGACAACACTCTCTAACTTTTTATTTCGGGTTTAGCTGTCTGGCTTTGTGTTGTGTGTGAGGAGACTCCTCCAGTGAGGAAAAGGATGATGGTCCTCATTAATATGAGGAACATTTTAGACAATTAGTTTGTTTTCTTGTAGGTACTTTGCCAGTTTGAGGGCTGTGCTTTGGTTTTAGTAATCGGTTCATTTGTTTAAAAGACCAGGTGATTCATACTCAATGCCCTTCTCTAGAATGGGTTTTTATTTAGTTTAGTCTAATCACAGTGCCGAATTAGTACCTGCATCTGCAGTTCACAGTTGGAGACCCAAATTGAGTAGCGTCACATTGGAACCTACTGGGTTTTTAACTATCTGGAGCTAAGAATGATTAAGCCACACATTTACTTGATTGTGCGATTGAAATCTGAGGGGTTTTGCGTAAGAGGGTGTACTGTAAGTCTGAAATGATGGATGAGATGAAAACCTAGACTGCTGGCAGGAAAGAATAATGGGAATTTAGGGGACCAGGGAGTTTGTCTCAATTTATTCACTTTCAGACAACATCCAAAGTAAGGCCATTTGTTATTCTATAAAATACTTTTGAAATTCAGGACAGAGTCCCTCTTTCCTGCCATGAAACATCCATTGCCGGTCGATGTTAAAAATTCTACATTGAAGGAAGTGAGGTTAGCTTACTTAAGCAGCCGTCCAAACTTGTATTTGCCCACCTGGGTAGTAGTCAAGGTTTCTCTCTTAATTATCTCAGCAGTTCCACTTCAATTAAATAAACTTTAATTAACAAGTGGCTTGGCATAGATCGACCACCCACTCTGCCATCGTGCCGGAGTCAGGGGCTTGCTAAAAGCAGATAAACACCTTTGCGCTAATGAAAAATTGATTTCATGGATTCTTTGGGAGGGGAGGGGGCCCTTGGAATCGAACGATCCCCCTCCAGAGGCATGGTTAAAATTCTGGAGTGTCGTCTAAGCTTAATCAGAGACCCACCAAGGTCTGTCAATCGAAGAAAAACTCCATTCAGAGGGCGATGAAAGCAACCTATTAAAAAAGTGCAAATTAAGGTAGGTGAGGTGGTTTCGCTTGTAAGCGGAAAACAGAAAAAATAGTTAATTTTGAAACCTTGACGTGTTATCCTCAAGGATATTCACAAGGGTGCTAGGTGGACTAGATTTGTGTTGATATTTTCTTAAACTTACTCAACTACTTTTAATGGGTGGGTGGCGGACTGCTTTTTCCTGTAGCCTACTTGAAGTAAGGTTTTTTCAAATCTTAGAAAGTCTGTTCTTGCTGTCTGAACGGCTGCTGTGGTGACATTTCAAAGTGTTCTGGAGCCTCTGAAGGCAATACTGGGTCAGTTCCTGTGAATAAACCATTCCCTTCATGGTTTCATGTGGTTTTCCCTCAATAATAGAATGGAGCTTTTAGTATGGTTTGTAGCATGCCAGTGACTGAAGCACTCTCCTTGGTCTCCTACTACCTGTGGATTCAGTAATGAGAGTTTCTCACCCACACCGCCTGCTGTCTGACTACACAGAGACATCTGCTTAAGTAGTTGGTCTTATGCTTTTGTGGTCCTTGGTGACTAAAATAAGTGAGTTGACCTGCTTATTCGAAAGCCTGTAGGTCTAAAGATGTCTCAAGCTAGCCTTTTACTTCAGTCTCTTGTAGATGTTGTGGGATTTAACGTTCCAGGATCAAGCTGAAATCATTGGGGATAACTGACGGCAAATGTAAAAACCTTGTTTAGTCTGCTCTGCCAGTTAAATAAATGAAAACGAAGCAACAAAAGACAAAACAAATTTGTTTTCGTTTTTTTTTGTGGCAGGAAAATGTGTCCTTGTCTCCCATCACATCTGAATTTGGAGAGAAAAATATCAGGCTTTGTTCCTCTTTATTCAATCAATATGTAAAGATTATGATTCAGCTGTGGCAGTGGAACTAATGTACTGACAGTAGAAAAAATGTATTATTCACTATGTCCATACAAGTACTTACAGATTTAATTACTGTACACTACTATGGCACACGTCTGTCCAGTGTATGACGGATGACTCTGTTTGTGGTTGTGTGTCAGAGGTGTGCACTGTGGCCTGCGGCCCCCATGGAGTGTGTGTCAGTGGGACCTGTCACTGCGAGGAGGGATGGGCAGGCTCAGAGTGCGACCAGAGGGACTGTCACCCACGCTGTACAGATCACGGTGTCTGCCGAGAGGGCAAATGTGACTGTCACCAGGGCTGGACCGGAGAACACTGCACAATTGGTGAGTCGGCAGAAAACCAGTACAAAGAGGCAGGAATGTACCAATTTATTCTCCATCAATGCTCCTGAATATGCCCAAGAGTTGCTTTCAACAGTATCTTGAATGCACTCTAAGTTGAAGAGCTTGGAAGAAATGTGCCTCCTATCAATCAATGTTTGCATCATATAACCCTATGAAACATAAATAAATAATTTTCTAAATGACCCATTCCATTTCACTTTCACTGTCCTTGACACCTGACATCACCATTTTCCCTTTCCCAATCCACCTGAAAATGGATTTCAGAAGTGACTTATCCAACTAATCAAATAAATAAAAATTGTCACATGCTCCGAATACAACAGGTGTAGACTTTACCGTGAAATGCTTTGTTACGAGCCCTTTCCTAACAATACACAGTTAAAACATACGAAACATTTGCATTAAATAAAAAGGAAATAGTAACACAATCAAATAACAAAAATGTGAATATATACAAGGAGTACTGGTACCGAATCAATGTGCAGGGGTACGAGGTAGTTGAGGTAATATGCGGAGGTGAAGCCAGTCAAGATGCTCTCAATGGTGCAGCTGTAGACCTTTTTCAGATTCTGAGGACCCATGCCAAATATTATCTTTATACAGTAGAATTATAAATATGCTCTTTATAGAGTCCTACTGCCTATTCTACGACTCAACTAAGGGAAAGTATTAAGGGAAAAGAGGGACAGCTAGTACTAAGGTCTTATTCAGCTTTGTCTCAATGGTATAGCCATCTCCAAGATGACAGCTTCACTGTGCCTTAATAGAGACCAAAGCCCCTCGGTGACATCACCCTCTTGTTGAAACAGACCCCGGCTCTCCAAACCCTAATTACATATTTACAAAACGTTCTCCTCATCAGCAGTTATCCCATCCAGAGAATGAAGCTGACTGGTTAGAAACCAGGAGAGAGAGATGAGATTGCACTGGGGTGATTGGAGGGGTTGCATTCCTGATGTTATTAATCTCTGCCTCAATGAGAACTAAAATCCTGTCCCTTTCAGCTTCTTCCTGTTTAACCCCCATCAGGAAACAAATTCCTCGCCGTAGATGCGCCTGGGATGAATAGGCAGCCATTTACCTATTCTTAACAGGAACTAGGAGCTTATTCCTTTCTTATAGGGCTCTCTGAATAACTTCAATTCGCATAAAGCACCTTTAATCACGTTACATGGAGAGACCTTGACGAAGGGGCTTGAATAGACCGCTTCCCTGGACCAACTATTGTCAGACACGTTGCGATTCTGTTTTTGCATGGGAGTCTTAAGCACCGCTGTTATTTCTTTGCTCTCCGCTGCTGTTTTTTTCTTCTAGTACACATCCAGGAGCATTTCAGCATATTGTCGTCCCAGTACACATCCAAGAGTACATACATTACAACTATCAGTCATGTAGCTGATTGTCCTGAGAGTACACAGGAGCTATTCAACCACTTCATCATTGGAACAAAGCATGGAAGTAAACTGCCAGGAGCACTTGAATGCATAGAAACACCTTTGTAGTAAACTGAAGGATAATACGCTACACGACTCTTGAATGGAAAATGCGCTTATAGTTGTAGCTGCTGTATAGCTGGTGTTGGAGCTAACAGAGCTAAGTGCAAAAGTTGACACTAGAATGCTATTAAGACAGCACTAAAACACAGCATATTAATGTTCGAGCGTGTGTTTGTTAGCAGCTGCCAACTATTCAGTTATAAACTAGGTTCTTTAGATGTTCTATGTGAATGTACTGTACATTGTTATTTACTTTATGTGGAGGGTTTAATAGGTGGATGTGTGTTGTTAGGAATGAAAGCATGCCACTACTGCTATGGCAACGTATCTCACCAGGCAAGCCTGATAATTTCCTCAAGCAGATCCTTAACACACACAACTGTGAAACATTCATAGTTCAAATGTATTTACATTTTCCTCTTCATGCTGTCTGTGTATGTTTTCTCTGTAGTAACCCTTCTATAATACCTGTTTTCTTTCTCTCTCTCATCTGACAAGCTCTGGATTCAAGAGTATCAGGTAATGTACTTTCCTGTCTTTCGCTCTCCTTCCTGTTTCGTATCAATAGCCCCCAACAAATGTCATACTGAACATGTAAACCCCCTTTAAATGGGGGTTTATAAGCAGATAACTTTACTTCCCTCAACAGAATCAGAATGTGACAACCATGCTGTTTTTTTGTGCTCCATCATCCACCATGAAAGATCATATTTACAAAAGTGATAACAAAATCCTAATCACTGTCAGGGCTAATGACATACAAACAATATGGGCTGTACCTTAAAGGCCTAATGCAGATGTTTTTATCTAAATATCAAATAATTTCTAGGTAGCAATTAAGTACCTTCCTGTGATTGTTTTCAATTAAAGTGGTAAAAAATTTACAAAAATAGCTTCTTAGCAAATACTATTTTCTCAAGCAACAATTTTGCTTGGACTGTTTGGGAGTGGTCTGAGTGGGGAGGGGAAAACTGAAAACTAGCTGTTATTGGCAGAAAGGTTTGGAACTCTCTGTCTTATTGGTCTATCAACTAATTACTGCCTGGTGATGTCAACTTTCAGGCGGTCTTTTCAAACAGCTCTTACACAAAGGTCATTATCATAATTTTCACAATTTCACAGTATTATTCCAACCTCATAGTGTGGAATATATACTCACATGCCAGTTTATTAGGTACATCACTCCGTTCATGAAAATGGATTGCTTCTACAGACAGTGAGTCACTTGGCCGTGGCTTTCTATATAAAGCAGGCAGACAGGCATCGAGGCATTCAGTGACTGTTCGATTGGAATGGGCAAAACAAGTGACTTAAGTGACTTTGAGCCTGTTATGGCACACTGGATGGCAGGCACACTGGATCCAATATCTCAGAAACGACCGCTCTCCTGGGCTTTTCACGCACAACAGTGTCTAGGGTGTGCCCTGAGAATGGTGTGACAAACAAAAAACATCTGTGGGCAAAAACAGCTCGTTGATGAGAGAGGTTGAAGGAGAATGGCAAGATTTGTACAAGCTAACAGGCGGGCCACAAACAGACAAATAACGAGGCAGTACAGCAGTGGTGTGCAGAACGATATCTCGGGAACGCACAACTCGTCGATCCTCGTCACGACTGGGCTATTGCAGCAGACGACCACACCGGATTCCAGAAGCGGCTCCAGCGAGCATGTGATCACCAACACCGGACAGTTGAGAAGTGGAAAGACATTGCATGGTCCGACGAATCCCGGTTCCTGTTGCGTCATGGTGATGGCAGTCAGGATGTGACGTAAGCAGCATGTGTCTATGAACCATCCTGCCTGGTGTCAACGGTACAGGCTGGTGGTGGTGGTGTACCGCTGTCCAATCTGCAGCAACTGCCTGAGGCCATCGCGTCAGCATGGACCAACATCCCTGTGGAACGTTTCCGACTTTTAGAATCCATGCCTCGAAGCATTCAGGCTGTTCTGGAGGCAAAGGGGATATGACCCGGTATTAGAGGTAACTAATAAACTGGCCGGTGAGTGTATATAAAACAGAAAATCACATTTTTAACTGCAATGGGCTTTTAACCCTATAAAGCTTAACTGAAAAGTATTGCATACCAAGTTGTCAGGTATATCTGGACTGAGCTCTACCTCTTTCTTTCTTCTTGTATCCTATACTCAGATAATTGTGTTTTTCAGTCTAGATATTCCTGCAATAGAGATAAGTAATTTTCTTTTCCAAATGTTTCCCCTCTCCTCAATGGTAATAGGAGCAGTCAAGATAGGATATAAAGGTAACGGAATGACTACCCCAGAGAGATTGTCATCAACAATCACTCGCCTGCTCTGTTTTCTTCCCCAAGCACACGTCTTATGTCCCAGTCTATCACTGTTTCTATTGTGATCCCAGTACCTTCATACGTGTCCGTCCTAACTAGTCAAGCACACTCTCGGTCCCCCTTTTCCTTTCGGAATCCTTGTGTGTCAGAAGAAATGCCAAGCAGATGTAGCCAGTCAGTTACAGTATGCTCTGTTCTTGTTCAAACCTGTGAAAAAAGAAATGCAATATCCTGGCATCAAGTAGAGATGCTGAGACAACATCAACAACCCCTTTCGTCTTTACCTCTATCTACCCTTGTCTTTACTTTGATAGTACCTTCACATGGGTGTTGTGCCGGTTTTAGGCCAAGATAAATGTGTGTTGTTTTTTGTGCTGAATTTGGTAAATACTACAGATAGGAATAGAGTAACTTTGACTAATCAGCATGTCATAAAGAGCAGAGCAAGGATATTCGCAGTACTAACCCCTATTATCCAACTGTGTGTTGACCTCTATGCATTGTTAATATCCTACATTTGCCAAAACCATTTCCATTTCAAAGTGCCCTGAAAGGGTATGGAAATCAGTTAAAGGACAAAACCCATGTGAAATTACAGTATCTTTAGACCCCCCCCCCCACCCCTCCCCCCGTCAGAATTATATGTCCTGTTTGTCCACTTTATACTTTTGTTTTCATTTTGTCCCTCTGTGCTGCTCCTGAATGACTAAGTCTTGTCTCCTCCCCTCAACCTGTCTCCCTCTCTCTGATTTGCTAGCATGTGTGATTGACATGATTGTTTTGGCAGATGGGTGCCCTGGGTTGTGCAACAGCAATGGGAGGTGCATTCTGGACCAAGCCGGGTGGCGCTGCATCTGCCAATCAGGGTGGAGAGGGCTAGGATGTGACGTTTCCACAGAGACCCTCTGCTCAGATGGAAAGGACAATGAGGGGGGTAAGAACAAAGTCCATTATTCTTCACTCTTTGCAAATTATATAACTTTGTGTCAGTATGATGGACTGTTGAACTAAGGAGTTTTTATTTGATCAGCTGTATTCACAGAAAGAGCAGAGTTAGGGTATTGTCCAATATCAACACGGTTGCATCTTGGTATTATAGATGGACTGGTGGACTGTATGGACCCAGACTGCTGTTCACAGAGCTCCTGCCAGGGCCAGGCCTACTGCCGTGGATCCCCAGACCCCATAAGCATTGTGGGCCAAGGTCAAGGGTCATCCTCCTCTCCGTTGGACCCCAGGGGCTTTTACGCGCACGTCAGCTTCCTGGTTAGGCCTGGTGGTTGTCACGTGATACCTGGTGACAACCCTTTCAACAGCAGGTGATTCCCATCAAGTCCATCTATCTTGTTGGATGTCAAAAGCGCAGCAATTTTTAAGCAAAATCAGTTGTCAGTAGTGTATCATTGAAATAATCTCAGTTGATTGAATCTTGTCGTATTTTCCTAGAGTTGCTCCTGTAGGACAAACTGTGGCATAGCTCTCTTAGGGACCTTGACTTGATGAGTATGGGTAAAAAATGTGTTATTGAGTACCAGATTGAGCATACTGATTTGATGTATCAAACCTTAGTGGGATGTGAAACCTTATAGTGGAAATAATGACATTTCATCATTCGTCGACATAAAGGAGTAAGAATCAATTTGCAAGTAAGTTTCTCAGCAGACAGAAATGTATTTCATTGGGAACCTCAATGCACTCTCCCAGTCTGTTCTGGATCATAAGTAGAGTTTGTTTTGCGGCTGATGGAGAGGAAATGATTGCTAACTGTGTGCCGAAAGCTTTGGGAATATAATCCCCGCAACTCACAGAATAGTTTGGGAGTAATCCTTATGTAAATAGCATGCTTTACCACAAATATAGAATGAGGCAATCCCCGAGCCGGTCTGGCAGAGGCATATTAGTTCACCCGCTGAAAATGTCAATTTTATTCTCTTTATCTCCGTTAAGAAGTTGGTTACATATTCACAGACATTCAGGCAAATTTCAGTATTTAAGCACACAGACATTCTGCAAAGTTTGACTAAATGAATTACATTCTGAAGTTACAAAAATCTCTATAACTTTATTTGATAATTATTTTGGGCAAAATAGGGTGAATGGGATTCATAATAAGCACATTAGTAAAATTACATATCTTTACTTTATTTGGCTGATTAGACCGTGATGGGTACTACCAGTAGAATGGGGGACAATTCCATTTTAATATATTTAGTCTAACAGGCACACTGTGATAGAGAAAACAGAAACAATACAGACAAGACAGAACTGTCCAATCTGAGCAGCCATTCAGTGGTCCTGGTAGTCTTGGTAGAATAAGAGAACATGAGAAAAATTGAAAAAAAAACTGGCAATAGTATATGTGAAATACTTAACATAATAAAAATATAAGATGATGATGTGATTGGTAACTATATAATATACTTTTACCAACCTAATCTGTATAATTCTCAGAAAAATGTATCTTTTTCAGGATTACTCTGTCTTTGGCCAGCTTCTCCATGAACTCCTGGCAAGGGAGGTTGAAGTTTGTCTTCACAATAAGCATAGGAACAGTGAACCTATTTCTTGCTGCTGTCCATATATCATTCATTCCGTTTCTTGGAAAGAGCCATTGTACCTCCTCTGTCTGCTCTTCTTACTCTCTTAACTTTTTCTTCTGCTCCAATCTTTCTCCTCTTCTTTTCTTCACTCGTCTTCCTTCCTTTCCTTCTCTTTACCTTTCCACCTCACTCTTCTAATCTCCTCGCTTCACTCTTTTTTACTCCCTTCATTTTTCCTTCTCCTTCCTCTCCAATCTTTAATAATAAATAGTACACTATTAGATAAAATAGTTTGGTTCACAGATTCCCATTGCTTGCCTCATTTTTGTATTTTACCTGAAAAACATTGTTTGGAATAATACATTGGCAGGCTCTGTAATCATAATCTTTACCTTTCCTCCTCTCTCTCTTTCACTCTTCTTCCTCCCCTCCACTCTCTAACAGAAAACATTATGTGAATGCTATCCATGAACATTTCTAAATATATTTTCACAGTACTTATAATACCAAACCATTAAAATTGCAATCTACAAATAAATATCATAATTAATTGTGCATTCATTTAATATAATCATATTTTCAAAATAGCCCGTCCACTGCATGTTTACATGTGAACGTTTTTTAACCTAGCTACCATGACAGAGCTAACGTTAGCTATCCTAGCTAGATAACTTAGTCGACATAGGTTATGCTAGCTATTATTAGCTATCTATATAATAAATTGTGACATTATAACATTACTAGCTAGTATCTCAAACGATAGTAACTTACCTGACTTGAAAA